>NW_019214592.1:0-95466 GCF_002532875.2 Varroa jacobsoni
GTTGATTTTAACTCATCGAAACAGCTGGTGAATCTTGAAGGAACCGTGAACGCGAGCAGCAACGCAAAGGAGATTTAGAGTGTGAACCAGCGGACGACACGACGATGATACGCAAATGCAATATTCTTGGAAAATTTGTAAATGTGTTAGTGCACGCATAGAGAATAACGGCGGCTGGTACAAAAAGGGAAAAGAAAAAAAAGCCACGAATGAAATGAATATGTACAGATTTTCAGTGACGGCGGTCATGGTAATGAGAGAAACATGGTGGGACAATAGATGTTATTCCTGGTCAAATATTCGTGTGGTAAGTACAAGCTTGCGCCGTTCTTATTGTGTTGCTATTTTTCAGCTTGTGACTCCAAGTACCTACCTGTGCAATTGCTCTTTCAAGGATAGGTAGACTATAAAAATGCTAGTTTGTTAGACCCAACCGCTCTGCGTGCAAGCCTGAACTTTACTCGCGTAATGTCTTCAAGCGGCTTTCATAGCAGCGTTCGTTGTAAGCATAGAAAGGAATAAATATGACTAACTTCAGTATGCACAGAGTTTACTTACTTTTTTTGATTCTGCTTTTTTTTTTTTTATTAACAGGGCAAGTATTGCACTATTATCTTTACTTCCACCGTACACGGCAGGCATACGTTACTGAAAAAAAATTAGGTAACGGGAAGGGTCAGTTTAGCCTTAAACGAGTTACGATTTGTTAGACCAGAGTGGTAGAATTAGAAGAACTTGACTTATGGTATTTATATCTATATATATTTCCGAACAGATAGGTTCGCTCTGAATATAGTAGTGAAGACCACTGGTCCGAATTTCGTTACATAACATCTGATGAGGTCGAAACGAGATTTAATGGTGCCAGCCTGAGCATACAATACGTAATTTTTGCTATATAAATCACTCGCCGCTATTTCAAATGTGCCTTGTTTAACCTTATTGTGTCAGGACGTACTTAGTGCAAGGAAAATGCTTATGACATCTTAACTGCATGTGTAAGTGGTTCATCATTTTCGGTAGGAGTGAACTGTCGCTGAAGCTTCTATTTATTGCGCACGTAAACTTTTTTATTATTCTTTCTTTTAACACAAATCACGGTCATCAAGCGACACTTTTACAGTTTCCTTAACAAAACTGAATCCTAGAAGATTCGTTCACGTCAAGAGTATAGGTCTTCTCCACAATGGCCGTAATGTGAGCTACACGCACATCACCGTATAAGATAGCACAATAGGATGTCTGTATAGGTTTCTGTGCATGAGACGCCTTTTGCCGTTCATGCACCTGCTGAGTATATTCGTGTTTAGACTACCGCGTGGGCCGACGACTGTTTTACCCGATCCTTCAGTTCAACTTCCGGGTTACACACCGCCTCTGCTCTTTTTCAGTCAATACATTTATCACCACCACTTATCGGGCCACCATGCGCTGTGTCGTCGGTCTCATCCCAAGCATTAGAGATATACCATATGCACACGCGGTACTGCCCGTCCGTCTGCTCTTCCATCTCGGCTCTTCTTTGCTTAGGCAGTATAGCAGCTATAGCACCATCAGCCGTGGCAGTAACAGCACCTCAGAGATCATTTTCAATGTTGTTTCCAATAATCATCACTATCAACATCATTGCGCCAGCAGCAGCAGCAGCAGCAGTAGCGGCATCATCAGCACCATTACTTTAAATATCGGCACTGTCGCGCCAGCGCCTACCAACCTATCCCTTTTTCCTGCCTTTATCCCACTCCTTACCATATCCATTGCTTTTCACCCCTCACCCCCTCGAAACCTCCGTGTTTCCTCTTTTCTCTACCTTTTCCCAAACCTCTCTAAACAGATTCACTCTATTCTGCCTTGCTTTTCCTGTGCTTCACTGATGTTGGTCAGTTGATTCGTTTTGCTTGTTTCTATTAGGACCTTGCGTTGACTTCTTCCTGCCACAGGGAGGAGCGCGATTCCAATGGAAAACCATGGCTTGTGGTGGTGGGTAAGAGGAAATTTGGTGAGATTAGAGACTGAAGAACGACGGGCAGATGAATAATCGTTTGCAGATCGATGGCTGGGCTCGGCGGATGCGAAGCGCTGGCGTGCCGGCCTGCGCACGTCGTCGGCCACTGGTCAGGCAGCAGCCTAGCTGCCTGGTACAGTAGCAAGCGGCGGAAGGAAAAACAGCATCAGGCGAATCGGGAGCACAAATCGGGATAAGAAGGCAGGAGAATAGCTAGAGCATGCGGAACTCGGAGCTGAAAAGAGTCGGGGAGGGCAACAATATTGACTGCGACAACGATGACGACAAGGAGAATCGCGGAAGGCGCCATTTTCTTATTCGTCCTTCGACGGCTCAAACCAACAGGCTTTGTCTTGCCTGGCCGCACGCGACTTCCCACCTATTGGTCCTGTGGAGTTGCCAGTACACAGTGAAAACAAGCAGTGATATTGCTAGCAATAAGGAAAACCAAGACGGCAGCAACGGCAGCAGCAATACAGACACATGCAACGTGCAATGATGCGAAAAATTGTGGACAGTACGCTATACCGTTCATTCACGGTAGGCGGTATAGAGTAGACCTACGCTTGCCAACGATGAAGGGTACGACGAAACCTACCGTAGACGAGTTTGTAGGGTACCCTAGATATTTGTTGCAGTTGCCATCATAAAGAAATAGGTATATGAGGGATGCGTAATTTGTCAAGTGGCATAATAGTATTGCAGAAATACGTTTATGTAAAAAATCTCGATTTAAAGTTTATCATTAAAGATCGAACACAATAATGATAGGTTCAAATATGGTTTGAAGTTTTTAAAAATAATTTGGTCATAAACTTCCATTATTCAAAAAGCATAATAGCTCATTAGAAGGGTGTTTTTTTTTCCTTTTTTCCATACATGTTAGTTACTTCGTTAGTATCTTGGAAAAGGTTATTTGAACAGCTGAATAGGCTGGGTGGGCGTCGGGATATATTAAATAACATGGCGTCGGGTCATGATAAAAAAAATTCGATGAATGACTACTGCCTAGGCGATGCCTTTGAAAAATAATGAATTTTCACACCACAGCAGTATTGGTTAATGTATTTGCCCATATATGTTGAAAAAAGCATGTAACGAAGTATACTTAAGGGGTGCAATATAAACGGATCGATAACAATGCTATTAAATGCCTCCGTTTCTTTTGAACAACAATAGTAATCAAAATGATAGTTTTTTTAACATCTTGTCGGCTAATTCGGAGATAAAAAAGCTGTTTCCGATCACGAATATTCTATGTGTATGTGGTGTATGTGGTAAGGCGCCATCTGACAGCAGCGAAGTATTTAAAGCTGTGATATAATGCCCACGATCATTTTCGTTCTGTGTTGGCTTGGGTAAGTTAGAGTACTCATTGCACATAATTGCCAAGTAAGGCATAACTACTTGACATATAATTACACAAAATAGTAATAATGACGTGACTTTGTTAAATTGCACTTTTTTATATTCTGCAAACTTCAAGTTGGATTTTCGTTGTGTTGAGGAAAAGTCGTTATCAAAAATATTAGATCATGGCCGGTATAAACTTGCGACGAAGAAATTTCGCCTGCTTTTAATATCAGGGGGTAATGTTAACATTGCTACCCAATCAGCCGGCAAGCAAACATCCAACAAGCGGTAAAATTTTCGATAACAGATTTACCTATCGCAACAAATGTGAGACATTGTTTTATTCTTAAGCAGCATCAATCGCTCGGTCTCTATGTATAAACTACGTAGGGCTTTGAACTGAATTCACCTGACAAGGGATACAGAACACAGTGTGCGTTTCGTTGACAGGAACCGAACTCTTTTGCTTAGAATGGCCATCATTCGAAGTAATGTCAAAGCCCAAAAGGAAGCAATACTAAAAACATAAAGACCAGGCCAGTGAAAGAGTTTTTTTTCAAAAGGGACATGAATTTCTGCGATCACAATCGATTATTTTAAGGGCCTTGCTGGCCTAAAGCTAGACAAATGTTTCTCGATTTAAAATTAGGCAAGAAAATATCCGCTACAATTAAACCAACTGCTCCGAGAGCAGACCTACAAGGGGATTAATTACTCGAAGATGTATAACATGAGCTTCCTCTATTATGTTTGATAAATAAGTTTTTTTTTATTGTGTACTCATTGACGATGAAAGTTTTTCTGAAATTATTGTGAAAGTACTATACTAAATAAAAATGTTTTCCTCCTGGGTAAGTTTGCACACGTGTTTTTCCTTTCTGACGTCTATATTTTACCTATATTATATTCTTAGCAGATGTTGCCGTTCACCTCTAAGCTCATTCGTTTCTTAGCATTGCAGTTAGCATTTGGGCGCAGGGTGAGTCCCGGAAGAAATCAAGCGTTTGCTGCGAAAGTGTATGTTCCTCATCGAACGCCAGCAGGGTGTAGAAGTATAGTTTACGCCAATAGGAAATGCATCTTTACCAATTTGACATCGGTGTTCCTTGAAGGTCCCGATACCCGCAAGTAGTCGGGTTTGCGGGTACGTCACCGACCTGTGTCCGTATTACGTGCCTAAATAAAAGAGTAGGATTTCGTCAAAATCCAGGATGTCCTAGTTAGTCCGAAGTCTTCTGTTGCGGGCATTTCTTTATGGTTCTTTCGCGGGCGGTTTCCTTCGGCGTGGTCGGCTTAGTTGGTCGTTCGACGATACGGAGGTTCGATGAAATCTGTTACGTTAGGGCTTGCGCGGAAACCGTGGCCGCGGTGCGATCTTTTTTGAGATGCTCAAAATCATTGGGCAATACATTCTGTCCAAAAGCTTACGAGTCTATGTGACTTACCAGACTGGAGCGGCGTATAATATGAAGTTATTAAGCATGGACGCCAGAAAGCGTTTTTTGCTGTCTAAGTTTCGCTCAGCCCGTGAGAGCAGATGTCGAAACGAGCCGCTTCAGCGTGTGGTCGACATGCGATGTGCCAGTCAGTTCCTGTAGGTACTTCGCCTCTCTGGCTAGCTCAATACAATAGTCCATCCGATATGTAACCTCGGCGATGCTTTGTCTATTCAGCAGCATCGCTTCTGTTTTACTCGGCGCCAGGCTCAGTTCCTGGGGCCCTAGCCAATACAAAATACCTGCGAAGGCCGCTTTTGCCACTCGTTTCAATTGATGGGGGTCTCCTTGTCAGAACTAGCGCAATATTATCTCTGTACTCGACTGAGTGCGTGCTTGGGGAGTAAGGTAGGCATAACGCCTTGTCGTATGCAATATTCTATAAGATAGGCCCTCAGAGACCACCGTCTTCCCTCTCTCGCTTAGGTATAACCTTATTATATTTCGTAGATACGGTAAGATGTCACCAAGTTGAACTTTTGGTGTATTGGGAGTGGTTTTGGTGGGGTTTAGAGTTCGTTTGGATTTGGTCGGTGAACTCTGGTAGGATTGGGAAGCACTGTCGTTGAGATCATTTTACCCTTCTTACAACTCCAGGATTTTTTTAATAGCAATCTGCGAGAAATGAATTGTCCTAGAGTCATCCTAGTCGTCAGACGATCGACTTTTTTTGCTGGCCTGCGGTTGATTATGCGCGGCCTTCGATAGCACGGTCAGCATATTTATTGGCCTGTAACCTGGCAGGTCTCCACGATGGTTTTTCTAGCCTTCTAATATCGACGAAGCGTATAGCTTTCTAGATTGCTCGAAACTCTCTTGTTCAAAGCATTTCGGCTGTCATCGGTTGGAAGGCTGCTGAGTGAGCCTTAATGAACATTAGCATCGCCTTCGAGGAGACTAATTTTTGTAAGAACTCTTTTCACCTAACAGACGGTGATTGGAAAAAAGTTGAAATTCATATCAGTGGGAAAGGTAATTAGGCGAGGTAGTGTCTGCCGAGAAACAAAGCAATTATGGCTCTTTATACGCTTTTGAAAAGAAGGACGGAAGGTCATTTCGTAATTTACCACGCACGAGTTCATTTTAAATTCTTCACAGAGCAAATTCTAGTGATCCTCTTTGCTCTGATAGATTTCTTTCCAAAATTGCCGACACGCTTTTTGTATTCTTCCTAGGCGGCCGCCAAGCCGAATGTACCTTTTTCGTTTATCTGTCGTTTCGCTGCCACTTCACACGCCTCCACCAGCGTTCTGGAGACTTTCAGCGGGTCTGCATCCGGGAGCTGCAAGATGCCCTGTTAAGTTCGTGGCTTAGTCTACTATAGTTCAGGCGTTTAGCTAATCCGGACATGGCTTTCGCGGTTGCAGATGGGCTGGAACGTGTGAAATGTATCCGATGCAGGGGTAGTCGAACAGAGTCTCTGTGCCATTTCTACAGGGGAATCTGTGCAGAAGCTTCGGTTCAAGGCAGATCTTTGTAGATTTCACCAGAGCGTTAAACCGAGTATGCTTACTAGATGCAGGTCGAGTTGTAGTTGCGGTTGAGACTCACAAGCATCATACTTTATACCTCGTAGATGACCATCGTAGACAGAATGAATATAACCACGAAACTTGAGAATCTCTGTAAGTGATAGTAAAATATCTATGCGCATCTTTAATTGGCACAACAACGAATAATCGAGTGATCTTCTTCTTGTCCGAACTTTCTTCCTGTGACGAGCAATAGCACATTGTAGAATAAGCTAGCTATTTTATTTTGTATTATTGTTACTATTGGCGTTTTTATTATTCTCGTCATAACCACCATTTACGTAAGTTTCACCAGCTGGCCAGCACACGACCGCCATGCTTCGTTTTCGTGCAACAACTATATGCTAATGACTATTGTCGCCTAACGATGTGCATTTCCCCGTCGTGAAGTTCAAGGAGAAGTATATAGATAAAGTGGACGGGAACATCTTTCACCTCGATAACGGTGAAGTGTTTTATACTTGCAATATGAATTGTTGGGTCACAAATAAGAAAGTTCTTTGTTTGGATAAATCTGAAGTCAGGCCCCGAAGCCTGCTAAACCATGTTGGCGATTATGCCTATAGCTGACCCAGGACAAATGATTGTCGCTGTTTCGGTGTTCTTAATATGCGGTCTTTTGGCAAATGTTGACATTCATTGCGGGAAAGTTCATGGGATGCTGTCTATAGTCTTCTTCGCGATATATATACCGCTTGCCGTAATAATGAGATTAAAATAAGAAAGCATAAAATTTTAGTCTAAAATACCGCCTTATTTTATAGTGGTTGTTCGCACACATTGATTTGGACGAAGCTGAGCCGCATTTTACAACATCTATAGAGACTGTATCGAAAAAACATACACTAAAGAACTACAAATGTATGAACGTGCACGTTACCATGGTATTAAACCATATTTATGAATAATGCTTATTGTTCTGTAAGGGTAGAAACTTCTCTGTGCCAATATCTTATAATAAACCTTTACTTGTCTTTAAATGATCTCAGTCAAAAAAAACTAAGTATACGAAGAAAGCTGTGGAACTTCTTATGCTCTATAGAGCACGATTGACCGATATGGTGATTCCACAAAGCTTTATTTGATGCGCGCCCGTTATTCAGTGCGGTTAATCATAGAAACACATGTTCATGAAATGCTTATATTTACCGATATTGCCTCACAACCTTAGTACGGTGGGACAGTTGCTCGGATGTTTACGCCAAGCGCACAACTAATAAATACTATACAATAACAATTGAGATTGTTATTATTTAGTCTTGTCGCTTACCCCTGGTGGCCTCTACGTGTCGTGTTGTTCGCTAGCCTCTCTCGTTTTCCATCATGCTCCGCTTTTTAGCCACAGCATCCATCCAGTCATCGCTGGGACACCTAGCGGGCGCGAAGGAACCGGCGGTTTATTCAAAGAGCACATTTCCCGTCATCAAGGATTGTTCCCTTTTGCAGACTGGGCTCTCTTCTAAGGCTTCAACTACTAACACTGATCCCCCGTCGACGACCGTTACATCAAGGCGAATGCGCTTCATGCATTTCAGACTCTGCACAAAGACAGAACAGTAGCGGCAAAACTGCAATGGCTGCTGCTGGGGCAAGCGGACGAAGTTTGAAACAAGCCGGAAGACGTATTGGCGTTAAATTGGTTTAGACGCCTGTCCTTGTTAGAGGCGCATGGCAGCGCGCGCCAGTCTGCCGATCGGTCCGTCGGAAAAAAACAGTGTAGAGATGAGACAAGATACACTTTACATTCCCCACTGCCGCAGCTAGTGACGACGACATCGACTACTTGTACATCACTAGCATACGAGATGCCGTTCAAGCTAAAGCGTTAAGAGTCGGAGCAGAACAGATTGTAACATTGGTGACTGTCAGCTTTATAGCCTTCGAGTACTGTTGCGGCTGATGTTCGTCGTGTCTCTCTGCGTTTTGCGTCGGGCAAAGCACGGGTGACAACAAAAAAAAAAAAAAAAAAAAAAAAAAAAAACTTCAAAATAAATACATCGTTGCTAAACTCGCTCCAATGGCAGAATAAAGCGTGTAAGGCAGCGGGCGATTTCCGTTGCTTTCAAATGTCGACGAAAGAAAGTTGTTTATATGGCAAATGAGATTTGCCTTATCTGATTAGAAAATACTTAAAGTTTTCGTGTGATTGGTAATACGTTGAAGAGGCCGCTGTTGCTAGCACATTATGATAACATGTAGATAACATGGTATCGAACTGGCCGGAAATCGTTTTAGAGCTTTGAATTAACCCAGTTAGAGCTAACTGTAAGTAACTATAACTAACAATAAGTAAACTACTTCTAGGGAAAATGAGAGATCGATGATGGGGGAATATACTGGCTACTGAATTTCAAATCCAATGTTATTTTTATACATTTGTCGTACAGTCATATATTCGAGGTAGGGAGTTAGTCGTCTACTTTAACTTATGCAGTTAATGACTAGTAGTAAAACAGAGGTGAACGCCTCCGAAGTACGTCAAGCTCTGATGAATTGACAAAGATTAACTTTTATTTCATAGACCCAGTTCTGTTTGTGCAGCGTAGACAATACTGTGCTCGAATGTTATGGACGTATCAGTATTTTGTTTACCTGGTCTCAAAATGCTGGGGCGTTAGAAAAGGGGGTGAGTAGAGGAAAAAAAAAAAAAAGCATACGCTTTTTACCCACGGAATCCGCTACCTTTGAAGACCTGCCAGCGACAAATAAGCGCTAAGTGCCTGCTGGGTATGTGTTGAATAAATCTATTCGTCCTATGAAACAAGTGGAACCGCGTGCAGTACCGCTGCTAGGACTGCTTCTCGTTAAAACAGTAACTGTTCACACTACAAGTAAAAGGCGCAACATAACAACCATGTCTACGTAACCAAACATAATTCATAATAGCTTTTATCGTTTGGGCTAGAAGAAGACCCGGTTTGGCCATAGGTTGTCATATTAGTTGAATTTTAACATTCGAAAGATTATATCCGGCGCCAGATGTGATTCCTTCTTGTTGTGTACCGTTAATGTTCACTCATAGAAGAGTCGGTGCCAATAGGCATGGACGAACTTGCCCAAATGCCAATAGACGAAAGGGCATGTGGGCAGGTTCGTATATTGGAAAGTTAAAAGACGTTTACCTTTTGCGTCGCCACGTTCGGGCCCACTAGACCTTGTATCAGGGTTTGTGATCTTTTAGTAGGTACTTTTGCTTTTGTTGGCTCTTTCTGCTTCTCGGCTTAAGCGCGGCGGTCGCGCTTTGGTTTTACCTTGCCTTTACAGTGGTCGAGCCTCGTTGCACGCAGGTCCGTTCGGTGCTGCATGATTCTCGACAAGGGTGGCTATACAGGTACCCGACGGCTTTAGGCGGGCTCTATTAGGATTCAACTCTCTGCGACACTTGCACCAACCTAACATCTGGGGAGCTGTCATGGTTGTCCCTTGAGGAGCTTCGGTCTAATCCACCAATAAGTTCTGAACTTATCTTTTTCACCCCCTAGCCCTGCTTATTAAACCAACGGTTCACCACGTGCAGCTCTTTATCAACTTTTCGACCCAGTTAACCCTTTGTTTTACTGCTGCTGCGTGTGATGCTGCCGTTCTTGTTCATACTCTAAGAACATTTTTATAATAAACCGCCTGACGCAGTGGCAACGGCGGCCGGTATACTGTTGTTCACAGCTGTTGCCCCCTAAGACTAAGCCCCCGTCCAAGTTATTGTTTTAGCATGACTGTAATAGAAAGACGCAAAGTCTTCCTGAGAGTGAGGTTTTTGTGCCTTTTCCTTATAAGCAACGTAATCGACAAATTATGAAATTCACGACGAGTTTTACCACATACAAAGATAGCACTTTTTTATAAATACTACATATAAATAATACATATTAAATATGTCATGACGTGTTATGTACAACGGGCGTATTAGTATATTACACGATTCTTCAGGTTACGGAAGCTAAATTTTGTCGGAACGTTGTTGTTGGTTTCAACATGGCGAATAATCGCCTCCGATTATAGAAAAGCAATGCTTGAAGCTTCCTCAGCGTCACAAAAACAGACAAGCATCTGCTAGAGGGAGTTGGCATGGCTTGAAGTCAATAGCGCTAACCAGCTAGAGAAAAAGTTTTCTATGGGGTTATATATTAATCATGGAAAAAGCGGTGGCATCACATTGTTGCTCAACCGTTCAAATCTTGTCGCCTTTTACACAGAAATGCAAGGAAAAAAATACTAGATCCTGTTTTTCGTAAGACTGTGCTTAGTCATTTTCCGTAAGTGGCTTTAAACATCACAAGGTAAGACGAAAAACACTGTTTATCAAGTATTTTTTTGTATATGCAACAACTCACCATCGCAGACGATCAGTAATATCCAAGTGTGGTTTTCAGCCAGGACAAAATTCTAGAGCTTCAACTGATCCTTCGAAGGTTATAGCAAGCCACTGTGGAATAGACGCGGCACAGTTTTGCCAATACAAACTTTTTTTTCTTATATAGGCGACAATTCACAAAAACTAGATACTTACTTATGCAATTCATTATACGCCAATAAATCCACATGCAAAGCACTATAGATACCTTACAGAACGTTTGTAAAAAAACAGGTCCTTATTTTGTTACAAAGTTGCGTCAGGACCAAACACAATACGGACAGTTACAAATGAGACTGACAGAACGAACGCGATACTGATAATTTGAACGAAGTTTTTAACGGGCCGATATTAAAAGGTTTAACCCATTATCAAATAAATTTATCGCTTCTATTGCGCAAACCTTATGTCTTTTCTTATGTGGGAACCAAAAAAAATCTAGATAGAGACTCAATCATCTGTAAAAACATGTGCGCGTATGTAATGAAGACCCTTTATGATTAAGCTAGTATAACAAATAGCAAATTTCCCCGAAGTTTGTTTGTTTGCTAATGTATTCGTGTGTCTGCTTAACTGGAACTTAAATAGGTTTGGATAGCACTTTAGGACCTTGTCAGATCAAACGCAAGTTGACGGGTGTTGCAGCTAAACATCAACATGTCACCGCAGAAAACGAGACGGCGGAACACTCCAAGCGTCGACCGGAGGTCTGTCGCCGGCTTTTAGGTAAAGGAGGCAGTTATGTAAGCATTGACTGCACACGATGGACGATCGTGTTCCCATACTTCATTTTCGCGCTAAGCATCTGCGATATATACATAAGAATGCGCGTTGACGATACATGCATGCCCTAAGCGCCTTGCATAGTGTACACATTCAATTTGGCGCACCACCGTTTTAGGCTCCCCGAGGGTACACGAACAAGTTAACATAGCGCTAAGTCGCTCCTGCTCTTTCTCCATATCAAATTCTGGAAAAATCGGCCCCGTTGTTCTCGGTCTCAGATGCGACGATTTGATAGAACAGCGTCGAAGTGAGCCGCGTTGTCTAGCCAACTTGGTTATATGAGATTTCAGGAGTCAGCGAAGAAGTCGTGACGAGTGGACCAAAGAAGACGCCAAAGAAGGAGGACACTGTCGACGTTGAGTTTAAATCTGCGAAGGTACCGCTGCTGGCAACAGATGGAAACGAATGTAGGGCTTGTCCCAACTCTCTTTGGTTATATGTCTGTGTGTGTTTGTTGATATTCGCGTGTAAACAGCTCGCGGCAGGGCACCCGTTTGGTAGTGGGCCTTTGGTCTGGACCCAACGCCTCCGGTGAGGTCTCCAAAGAAGTAGCCAAAGACCCATTTACCAGCCGTAGTGGAGACGGCAGAAGCAGTCGCTGTACCAGTAGAGAGCCTGAAGAAGAAGGCTTAAAATTTGTGTACAAAGGTACAACAGTTGGTTATAAGAATAAGGTAGGAATAAAAGGAAAGCAAGGGCGAGCTAGGAAGAAACATGGCCAAAAATAGACAAGGTACATAGAGCAAATTTAAGACTTAGTTATAGTATTTATAGTAGTTTGTTTGCAGTGGGCGATAGGCCTTTGTAGGATTTCCACATGTAAATTATGTTTATAAATAGAGTGGAGCAATAGGTAAAAGGAGAACGACTATAATTTACATGTATCATGGTCCTTCTATTAATCTCATCAGTTGTTGAGGGTTTATGTGAGCCCTCAGCACTATTAGTATGTTAGATTAATATAAATCTGTTTTTAACGATAACTATGTTAACTGCGTGTGCATAAATTTTTGTCCATTTCAATCATTGAAAATAAAATTTAGGGTAGAAATGGACTTCTGATCGCAATTAGGGAAATTTTGTCATTGTTTTCTGATAACATTTAACACCGTGCAACAAAAAGCAGAATGAACGAATCGGTTCTTCACTGGGAAACCTTTAAAGTTGCCCCTTCAGACTTGACATAAAAAACGACCGCGAACTAACGCGCCAAAGACTCGCTTCTTGGATCTAATGAACATAGCCTTCATTGTTTCATATAACATTTGTGACTTTGGCCATTATCCTAGGCCAGAGATTGGTAATCAGTTATTACGATGAGCACAATATCCAATGTGTAGCACTTACAATATAAGGTAGATTGTATTCTGCCACATTTATTGAGCACAGGATAGAGTTTGTATTACTGAACTTGACAACATCTAATTTTTCAGTGATCCGTCCTATTATCGACTAACATTGTCGGATCGACTCCAATTTCACTGGAAGCCTCCAACCTCATATCTCGTATAAAACCTCGTATCTTGGCAAACGTATACTGAAACCAGCCGCTGAATTTAGTTAATAACTATAATCTGCTAATCTCAGTATTTTCATCGATCAAAACCGGTATGAGATTATATTGTAAATCATTGCCTACAAAAAAATATTTAACGTTCAATAACATAGCTAAGCACTCTGGTTAACAGTAGCTATTCTACAAGCAGTCTTAAAAAAATAACCTTACCTTATTTTTACTTATTAAATGAAGCTGTTTCAAATGTCTTAATGAAACAATGTTGTCAACGTTGTGTACTTCCTCATTGTTCATTCCACTTAACAACAAGAAACAACTCGAGGCTGTGGGCTTGTACGCTCTGTATCTGTCTGTGTTTATTTAGCACAGACATCACTGTCTTTAAGTATGATGAAAAAGTGAACTTACTAGAGGGTTCTCGAGCGGGGTACCTATTCTGCTCTCGTGGCAGTTTCGCTTCGTTTCAAGATCAGCAAGCGGACGCAGCGCAGGGTTACGCCCATCGCTGGCCAACGCCATCGACTGTTTTGGGGTGCTTAAGGTGAAGCTGCTCTAGCCTCGTCCCCCATAGGCGTCCCCATATCGTCCGGTTCTGTCTGCTTGTCCTTCATTGTCTACCAACACTAGGCATGAGTGGGTCCGTTGTACTTTCCAAACGAGGTTAATTGTTCTCGGCTTGCCAGTCGGGCTACTTGCTCATTCTGTGTCCGCGGGAGCGTTCTCGTTGTCGGTTGCCTCTTGTTGTTTCCTTTTATGATCAGCGAGCACAGGGGTGGCGACGACGACATTGACAACGTTATGTCTTGCTGACTCCCCACCGTTGCTGGCCGAATGAACGGACTTGATCCGTTGTTTGTCGATTTGATTACGACTAAAGGCCCCACCTACGGGCAACGACTAAGGAACAGATTTAAGGTCCACTGTCGAATCCGCCATGGGCAGCCTCACATTGAGTCGGACCTGCTCGGCTTTGCCTCCACTTCAATCTGACCCGATGGGGTTGCCTCTAACAGCATAAGCTGCAGCCTTCGATTTAATGGCACTTTAGATATTCATAGCCTTCTTCCGTTTGCTGTCCGCTAGCTGGTTCGTTGCGGTCACTGAATCTATGTCACTGTCTTCATCGCTTTCACAAGGGCCACTCATCGCCATTCATATGCTTGGCCCTCATCGCTTTGAAGCGAGCAACGTGCTCGACTCGACAGCGTAAAGCAAGCCGATGGGGCGCGTCCGTCACCCTAAACAAAAGGAATTCGCGTCTCATTCTACTAAACGCGACCGCAGATCCCGTAATCATCCTTTAGCTTCTCCCTCGCGGAACGTGCTCCGGATGCATCACATGTTAACTGATGACTTAAAGAAAACCAACAGCAATATGAGCACCGTGTTCCGTCGTACCATCCTAGCATCCTTAAGGATTCTGCCCGATGACCAGGATTTGCCAAATTCGATGCTATTCGCCAGTGCCGGAACGTACGCTAGCTATATGATGAACAGAATTAAGCCTTATAATAAAAGGAAGTATGAAATAATAATTATGTGCATTAATTATACTAATAGTAATATTACCTATGAAGATCAAAGGTCGCATTGGCGCAGCGTCGTACCGCTACGTATTCATCAATGACTAATCTGTGCTTTCCTATATGAAAGAGGAAATGAATGAAGAAATTTCACTGTACAGCTTTTCGTGATTCTCTGTCTGTCTGTATGCGTTTGTAAGTAACAAACTGATGGACAGACAATTTATTTTTTGTTATGACTGCTGGGTGAAGTGTACTCCAATTTTTACTCCAGTTCGTTTGCTCGATCCCGTATTTGTCCTCCGGCTAGGACACCTTAAATTTAACTAGAACACACAGCTTTGAGTCCATCTAGTGTGCAGAGCGTCCCATATGCCATTTAAAACGTACCTATATGGACCCCTACCAGACCAACTTATGTAAAAACAACTTTATTTACGCAGGCTGTGTAATATGTATATATAAGTTTACTACACAGGCTTTGTCGTTTCGTTCGTCGGTACGTTTCATTCCTAAAAACATATTGATGATATATCAGCAGCTCCTAAAAGACATTATGTCAAACTTGTTTTAGAGTGCCATTTTAATTACGAGTCAGAGGTTATCTTGTACGGAGCGGCCTATCTCTTTGTATCAATGATTATCGTGTAGGCTTCGGAAGTTTCTATTATTCATTAGTTAGTCCATTACTGTGTGCTTATATTCGATAGTTAGATCCGAACAGTAGGTTTATCCTATTTACGCATCTGCTAGGCAATGATAGCTTTTTGCCTTATGTATTCGGCTGTCTTCTTACGTCGTTGAAACCAAACCTTGTACTTTCCACTTCTGGAGACTATACCAGGTCACTTTCTCGCTACTACCAGTTGGGTGTCCTTCGTTGTCCTTCCTAAGGCCAGCTCGGCCGAATTTCTATATTTACCACTTCCATGTCCAGAAGTGTAGCATCGGTCAGCTCTACGTTTTTCCTATCAGAAAATTTTTTTTTTTTTTCTAAAACATAGGTATTTTTATAACTTTTAGGATTTGAAATTCACCTTTGACTAAGCAGAAGTTCAATGTGATCTTTTTCATTCTGCTACATTTTTCTGCTTCCTTAATTTTGCTTTAACATTAGCCGCCTGCTACCAGCGAAGGAAAAACTTTTTATATGTCGATTTCTGTTTTTCCGCATCAATTTTCTTTTTCATAGTTTAGTTTTGCTTTTTTTTTTAGCTCGTATTTTCGGCTACATATCGTCATAAGTCAATAAAACTGATCACCTTTTTCCTATGACCGAGCTTTTAGAGCTATATACCTGTAGGCGTACAGCTTAGAACATGTGCTGTCGTCGTTTTGTGAATCCAGATCAAGTTCCAGCTCGCCAAACCTCTTTTACTCCGTCTTTCAAGGTCATTTGCGCTTATGCTTTACAGTGCGTTATCGACTAGCTCCTACCAAACTAGGAAGAAATAGAAGAGCACATCTGACGAATTTCAATGCCTCTGTTTCAATTTCCTCTCGTTTCCTTTCTTTCCGATTGTCTATTTTGAAAGAATGTTTTCCCTTTGCAAGGCGAACGCCATCGCTTCCATGTGTTCCGCCTACGCGATGTTCAACGGCGCTCCAGGGATTCTTCTTTACTTTGGTAGAAGCTAGCTCACGTTTATTGCCTGCTGCTGTGAACCACTTGCTGAGGCGAAAGGTCGCGGTCTGCTAGAAATTGAAGGACAGATAAACGCACACCCTAACACGGGTATGCGCGGCAACAATGGACGACGATCACCAGCAAAAGCGGCCGGAATAAGCTACAGTAAAATACTAGTTTGCATGGCCTCTATAATATTGCTAGTTCCTTTCGTTCGCTGTTTTTTTCCTATTTTCCTATTACATGTTTCTCTTTCCAGATTTCCTTCTCTGTATCACCTTTTGTACGATTTCTCACCAGTAAGGCTACGGATGCAACCCGCAGCGGCAAGAAATATTTCTCTCCTACAACTATCCGCCAGAGACAGCGGTAACAGCCGGATGGGCAGCGGCATAAACGTTTGAGGGGCGCACAAACGGCCTTCTATACGTGGATACAGCATCCGAGCTCTTACATTCTCTTAGTTTTCACGTCGTCTGGATATCTGCATCGTGTATCCAGTGAAGCATCGGCTACGCGTCCTTTAAAGCACACCACGGGTACGTATGTACATATAGGGATACAGAAAGGCATACTTACGATACTATATACGACGGTAGTATGGACACATGCTTACATATAGTAGTGCGGTCGCCGACCGTCGATTGTTCCTGTGGTCGTTGGCGACCTTATTGCTGCTGGCTCGTCTGTCTCCCTTCTGTTGTGTATCAGTCAAATCCGTATCAGTCCTGTCCAACTTTTGGATCGTCGTCATTGCGCGCCCGCATGCTGGTCTGTTTCCTTGCTTCATTTTCCGAGCAGCCACTTTTCGTTGGTATCGCCGCTGGTATTTCTGCTGCGCAAGGCACCTAAACATTCAGCTCGTAGGGGAGACGCAGTGGGGTGGGGCATTCGCGAGCATAAACTACATACATTAGATAATCGTGATAGTGGGAGCAGGCAGGCTGGCTGGCTGGCTGGCCGGCCGGTGTACAACTGAAAAGTATCTAGTGAAAAATCCCCTGCGAAGAAAGCAAGTAAGTGCAGTGGAGTGGAGTGGAGTAAGCACACAAGACCAGCTAACACAACATCGACAGGATGGCGCTTATAGCGCAGCAGCGATTGACGGCCGCGGCGGCGCCGGAGGAGGCGCAGCATTTGTAGGGGCGTAGCCAGGCGTGGTGAATCGGGTATGGCCTGCGTGGCGTATGCCATTTGCATGCCGAGTAGGACACCGACTTCTGCAGAGCATGTTAGAGCGACCGCCTACGCTTGAAGAAGGAAAGACGCTGTTTATCCTTCGTGAACTGTATGGTTTAGCGAGTGCTGGCGGGACGAGGAGCAGAAGGAGAACGAAGATAAGCAATGAGAACGGGCAAAGGAAAAATAGGGAATACCACACGGGGCAGGAAAACGAAAGACATCTACCGGCAATGGATTGTGTCCACAGCATTGTGCAAGGGAAACAAGCACTGACATCGTCGTTGCCGCAGCAACAACTTACGGCTCTGCCAACCATTTCCCACCAGAAACTTGTTGATAGACTTTCCCTCCGTAACAAAGTGCCTCGGGCTGGAAATGAAAGAGCTAGTCGTACCGCTCTCTGATATCGTAGCTGTTATCTTTTTGACGAGAAGAGACGGTCCGTTATGTAATGCTGGCGTAGAGTTCCAAAAACTGCGAATGAATATATAAAAAAAAAAGTATTCTCTCTGAGGTTGTATGTATAAATAAACCAAAAAAAAGCTATTTGTTGTTGGATAGCAAACATTTCATACAGAAATAACGGGGTAAAAGATTTGTACTTCGTGCGTTTAATTTCCTCTTTTTGTTAAAGATCACTGGTATTGGCATACATTGAACAGAGCTCAAGCGATCCCGATGAGAAATATAACAGAATTAATTTCGATTTAAACGGTCTTACATCACAGAGCAAAGTGCACCGTGTACCGCACGGCTATAGTGCTAGTAATTATGTGGATGTCCGTACTTTCGAGGTTTTCTTTTATAATAGCAAGCCGATCGACTTCTCTCCGTACTTCTAATAAAAGTGTTATCGATCTAGGTAGGAAAACCGTTATTATCAGTTTTGTCGTCGAAAAGTCTATTACCAAATTCGCAATCTTGGTTATCACACGCCTGCGGGCAGTTGATAGGACAGGTCTTACCATATCGGTATAGTACTTTGCCTTCAAGCAAAACGTTTGGGAAAATAGAAATTTAACTAGTATTTATTACCGGTTCCTTTGTGGGTGTTACCATTCTTTCAAGGTCTCCTAGCGTAATATCTCTAGCTTTATAATCAGGCTGCATTACGTTATGTATTGTAAACAACATATTTTCCCAATTTCAGTATAACAATGTGCTTTTTTTATGCGATAGAGATTTACATACGTATCGTCGAACAGTAGAGGACAAAAGCACTACTATGATGATACTTTTTGCTTCAGTCAGGTAAACGTACAGAAGGAATGCAAAGGTATATTTACTAACTTGCTCGATAGTGATGTTTGTGTTAATAGTGAGAAAATACGCTATGATTAATGTATCGACGGCACACTTCACGCACATTGAAAAGAACAGCCTAACGCTGCATTGAAGTGTATCTGTTGATTAGATAGGTGGTTATATTAGTTTTTTTTTATTAATGTGCAGTTCAATGTGCAAATCAATGGCACAGCAGGATTTCTTTTTAAGCGTGTCCAGCTTAATAACAGTTCTCTTTGGTTGCAGGAGTGTGAAGGTTAAGCCAGCTTTTTTACAAAAAGCGCAGACGCAATGCTGGTAAAGATACCAGACTGATATCACAACGAGTTTTCGCCAAAGTACACGACGGAAACTTCGCCGTTGCCTTTGTGAGGCAAGAGGTTTTTCGTGCCATCGATGTGTTGGCACTATCTCTATACTTAAATGCATCTGAGTAAAACACGGTTCTCTAGGTTTGATTAGAGAATACCTTCATACCACAAGACATAAGTAAATTAAATTCTTGCATCCTCACATGTAATTACTGGAAGAGCCGTATCCTTATAGAACTTTCTGTTGTTATTGGGAGCGAGCAAGCAAGCAGAACAATCCTTAATATCAAAAGCAGTGATATGCTCTCCATTCCCTGCTACTGAACGCGTGCTTCTCGTTAGATCATCACGCATTAGTAAGAAAGAACGTGCATGCTTCAAAGTATGATAAGGTGCAGAGCGTCATAGTCGGTTGCGCCGGCCCTGCCAGTCCCTTGCGTCGTCGAAGTCTCGCTACACTATTTGGGCGGTTAGCTTTGAGGAAAAAGGCTTACGCCAGGACAGAGGTGCTGCTAGCCGCGTGTGTATGGTCTGTCTCTACGAGCACAACGAAACGGCCTTAAGCGTCAAGCAAGTTAGAGCCCGGAAGGATCGAGCTGGCAGGGAAGAGTTGAAGATGCCCTGATAAGATAGCAATGACAAAGAGGTGAGACGCTTTTTTACGTAGAAGGAGAGCACGCACACACCTTTCGTGCGCATCCTTCAGATTAGCGTTCACAGTCTGGCCCGGTTGGACGCAGCTAAGGGAGCTGTGGGTGTGTGGGAGTACGGCTGGGAAAAAAACAGTGTAGCGTCGTAAGAACACCGACGACCATGCAATTGCCACGAAGGTGCGCGGTGAGCCAAGATCGCAGTGGAAACGGCCGTAGCAGCTCTAGAAGAACTTGCGTTACAACGACGGTGGCATCTACGAAAATCGGTGCTGGGGGAGGCGGCGAAAGTGGGCCCGTTAGAAGACCCACTATACATCAAAGTAGAGAACGCATGGTAAAGCGGTAAAAGGATGGAGAAAAAGCATTAGCTGATTGGCGTCGCTGCCTCCAAAATCATAGAAAATCATGCCAAAATTGTCGCCGCCTGCTTTCAAGGAATCATCGCCAATAGGCACATGGACAATAGCGGAGCTAGCCACTGCGTTAACCATCTTCCCATAAACATACAAACACATTCATACGCTTATTTGCCAAAGCTATTCCTCCTCGTTTGCTTGGGACCAGACAATGAATAAATAATCAACTGTACATTTGGCCCCGACCCAGTAGAACGGATGTGACTATGTCCGTTGTTGGGGCGTCAATCAAAGTGTTTCACTGATGGCGCCAGCGGCAGCAGTACCAAAGCGAATCATTTATATTTGGAATCTGATAATGCGGATGTGGCATAAAAGCATACCGACCGAACATAAAAGAAGGTGAAAGTCATTTCCTACTATGCCTACTAAATTGTAATAATTGCAGTAATAATGCGACCAAGATTAAATATTGCCTTTCCGATGCATGCGCACATCTAGCTTCGATTACTTATATATATTTTTGTCTGACAATGATCAAGTTTTTCGTTCAGACAGCATTGTCCTTTTGTTGTCCGACTCTGCTAGACTATTATACCCTCGATGTTTTCTTTATTGGTATCATTTTTTTTTTCATTTATGTTTTGTTAGTCTTAAAAATGTCGTCTTCAGTCTTACTGCAGATTTTGGTGTAGCACTCCTCGATCCTGATACTTTTTGGTTCTAGTAGCCTCACAAAAAAACATACTTCTATATATATGTTACTTTTTAATAAAGTAGATTTCCTACATTGTTATTTTGTCCTATTTTATATACAAATCTACACAAATTCAGGAAATTTTTCATCCTTTTAAGATAAATCGAATATATATACGACGACTATAGCATATATATATATATGTTACGCAAAATAGCTGACGCATTACTGAAAGCTAAGGAGTTAAATGTAATGCGAATTAAATTAGTAAATTCATCCTGAAATAAAGACTCATGGAGTTTAGAGTAAAGGGTGTAGGGCTATAATGTGCCATTTTGAGTCGGAAACAGGCTTTCAATTCAAAATGAGATACCGGCTAAATGTCTAGAAATGCCGAGAAAGTCTCTCCTATAATCATTTCCGCAGTTTTAAGTAAAGCGAGCCAAAAAAACAATGCGGCCATTCATTGTACTGTTTCTAAAGCCGTACGAGACAGGATAAACGAAGAGGTGAGCAGTCAGATACCAAGATGAACCTTCCTAGAAATATATGCAAATATTTATTCCAATAAAGATGACTGTTCTTTCAGTCTTCCCGACGACTATAGCATATGTAATAAGACTATACAAAGTGTGGTTAGTTAAACCGTAAACTAATTTATTTAAACCAAAAACGATAGTAGATCGAAAAATGAGCAACGTATGTTTCACAAGTTTTAGCAACTTCCTGTGCTTTTAGTGAACTCCTTAGAAAATCCCTGTCTACACAGTGAGTTAGGTAAAAGCATGATACTGCGATTTTTTCTTTATAATATGTACCAAGCTGTATGCTCGAACTAAACAAATGTCCGCTTTGTTGAATGTTTCCTCCTACATACAGTCTACCTAATTTCTATGATACATACACTCTCTTGCTACCTATTACACGATTGAAAATAAGTGTTTTTATAAATGTAAATAAAGCATCTTTATTACGGGATCAACCTTATCTAAAACGCAGCGCGAGAATCTAGAATTAAGAAATGCGTTATTATTGCTCTTTTTGAACTTTATATCTCATTCTTTTTCATCTGTATGACTTTTTTTTTTATATTTCTATGATCTCTAAACATCTGTCGTTCCTTCTTTTCGATTTAGCTGTGTACCTCTGTTTCGCTGTCCCTATCCCATGTTTGAAAATTTTTCCCTCCTTGTTATTTTTTTTATCTGTTTTACTATCTAGCAATGTGTCTTATTATTATTTACATTTAGGCCGGGTACAACATTCCTTATAAATTTTTCCCTATCTTAAGACAACCTACGATGCTCTCAGAAAGGTTCCATAGGAGTTCAGCATGATAATCATTGTATATATGTTAGCAAAAAGCCTGCATCAAAACAACACTCATTACCCATTCTATCATTATTAAACGACGCTATTTACACACAAACAGCCAAACCGACACACTGGGCCTCCATTTCGTTCTAACCTACCTAAATGGAGAAATAGCTTTTTTTACCCTCTCAATTTCTTCCTAATACTTGCGGGTGGGGAAGAAGTAGGGCCTGCTCACCATCAACGGGGAAGCCGAGTCAAACAATCTGAATCAGTCGCCTAATTTTATGATTATTATTGACTTCAAGGATACTGAAAACTGAAGACTTCCTGCTTATCCATGCTTTAAATTCGAGGCATCGTGGCAATCGTTAGGTCAAGGCAGTGTACCGAAGAGGCTCGCTCAACGCGGTCTCTCCTATTTAAACCATTGTGAAGCTCTAATTAGTAGTTTTCATTTCTTGACTTGTCCCTGCTGTCCCTTTAAGATACCATCAAGTATTGCTTTCCAATTATTGTTAGTTAATGAATTATTTTTATAGCTATCTACATCGATAGATCGCTTTCTGGATAACCCCTCCGCGCCCCAACCTATCCTTTAGGCCAACGCTGTTTTCTACTGCAAAAGACTGCATACTCGCGTCACCTCTCTCGACTTCACCTACATTTTTTTCTAATCTCACGGAGTTTCGCCACCTAACTGAGTCACGTGGTGTACTCATTAAATCTACAGTCGTGCACGCCCACCAAGCGGGACGATGATGACTCGTAGCAGTGATCACACACGTTTACGTGCCGCGGCAACACTAATCTCAGTATCCAGGCAAATCAAAACAAGATGAGAGCCTGCTCATTCATTGTAAGATCATATTAACTGCTATATACACGGTACGCTCGTTTTCATGGTTATTGGTTGTCATCGCCTGAACCAGGCTCTATCTGCACCGTGGTCCGTGAGAGATCAGGCTCGTGACGATGGTGAGTACCACTAGAAGATTTTGGCTAGATGTCCTATAGTACGTGTCCTGGGCGCCGTTGTACGATGGGCACTGTACGCACTGGTAAGAACCGCACACGTCGCAGACTTGCAACGCATGCAGGAATGAAAGATCTACCAGGGTCTGATTTAAACGCTCTAAAATAGGTACGCAGATAAGCAAAAAAGAAGGCACTTAGAACAAATACCAAATATGTATATATTTTTTTGTATAACAGATTACCTTGGTATTGCTCCAATTTTACCCTTACGCCAAGAATCCTGGTTCATAGCTGCTCGATGGTACGCTACTGCTGTTCTTCGTCTCTAAAACTATTATTGTAGATAGCTGTACCATGTAGAAACAAATTACGTCACGAATATAATGTATTGCGTTAGCTATTCGCGGACTGACCGGGTTCGTGGTACTCGTAGACTTTGACGAGTGTGTGCCGGCTCACCACGGCAGTTGGTCGTAGTCTTAGGGCAGTGAAGTTGATGCAGATTGGCGAGGAGTCCAACTGTAAAATGTAAAAGAGAACAAAGAAGCGAATCAATAACGAAATGCGACCCGTCCGCCAAAACAAAAGACAAACAACAAAACAAGCATAAAGTTCCGTAAGGTTGTTGTTACATATTTATAATGAATAACTCACATAATCGAAATAGAACACTGCACGTCCGTCATCGAGAGTGTGTGCATGACGCAAGTTCCTTGCGGTGCCCGAGTGTACGTAATGGAGCAGGGTATCACGGTCAACCCCATAGCCAGTGGGAAGAGCTGCTTCAAGGACGACGAGGCCGCTTACCGCACTCTCACTGCTTAGTCCTCGGACTTCCCCAATTCCACGACCGTCTAGCCAGCTCTGACATGAGCGGAAATGAATCCGAGAATGATTACGTCCCGACGAGAAGACCTGAGCCAATCCGATTAGTGTTACGTTTTCCGCGATTACTATTATTGCTTTCAGCACAATTATAATGATTCGAAAGTTCAAAATGTATACCTTTACGGATAGCGACAACGAGTGTGAAATCGGTGGCGGAGGCTGATGCTGACGGGAACTGAGTGCTATTTGAAGTAAGGCGCTTCCTACGCCACGTGCTCGCACTGTGAGCTGACCCCAAGCATTCGGGATTCGGAACCGTTGTGGTTGGTAACGATTTGCGATTGCTGCGAAGGAATAATGATGAGTATACTACTTGAATGGAACCGTGAATTGATCTTACCAAAGTGAAATCGTTCTAGTGATTTCTAGATACAATATAGGATAAATATATAACAGATACCTTGCAATGTGCACTGTCGTGTGTTAGCTTGTACGGTCGAGTAAATGGCTCAGTAACTGGCCATTTACTAAACCTATTTAGTCAGCTTCATAAATAGTTGCTTGAAAAAATCCTGTATTATGCAAATGTATGTACTTAGGCCATATTGATAAGGACGACGCAATTAACGAGCCGTTCAATTCAGTATTTTGTTCGTTCAATCTTTAGTCAACTCCATTCGCGCTAGAACAGACCGGCGAGAGTAATTATTGTATACAGTGGCTTTTATTTTTTTTTTTTCATTTATTTAATCGTTTTTATTTATTATTTATTTAACCGTATCGCGCCTGCACATTTTACAGAAGGACTCATATGCAAAATAGCCAAACACATTTCCTCCTAATTTGGCGTCCGTAAGTCAGTTATATAACTCGTAAACTGTTAATGGCTAATTAAGTTGAGCTTGCAATCTCGCTTATACTAATAACAGCAAAAATAACTCAGCTGAAGTTATTTGAGAGGAAATGCTTATTCACTTACTACATGAGAAGCACGTTTCACAGCTTTCTCTGTGAATTTTTTATACGAACAGAGTAAAAGAAGATTATCTTTATACAAGAAGTGTGTTCTAGTTATAACGTCATGGCATAGCTGCAACCCCCAAAGCATGATATGGGTTTCATACAGGGAGGAACAACGAGCAAAGCATATGCACAAATGTTTCAAAATAAGACTAACGGGCAATGTGATTGGTACCTCGATACTATTACAATCTCGATTTACCCCCTTCCCCCGATTCCCCTGACGGAGGCCAATTGCACCTTTTCGTCCAAAGCTGTGTAACGGTATTATAGATGGCTGTGACGAGTATAGGTCCTTCCGCGGCAAGAACAAGCGCGTCTTAATATATCCTTTCCTCCTGCGACCCTTTAAAATAGAAGCTAGTGATAGTTGCAGCTGTGTCATGCACCTGTAAAGGCATGCGTCCACATATGTATGAGCTGAACACACCGACCCTTAGAAAGATTCCGTATCGCATGATGCTGCTGCTCCCCTTCTAATTGCTATAACCCCATGGGGCGCGGTCGTATGTCTGTGTGAGATAACAAGCACAAGAGCCCAATACAGTAGGAAACCACCAAGACGTCAGCTGCACTGGCTGCAGAGTCTCAACCACTGGGTGCGCCCTGTCCTGGTCGAAACTGAGTAACGCCGGGTCTTGGCTAGGGAAGTAGCTATCGTTGGATTTGGAGTATATGTTCACCTTTATTCTCAGATGCTCAGTGATAATGGAAGAAAGCCTTCGAACTGCTGGGCTCGTAGAAGCGGTTAAGTTGGCGACGCGTTTTAGGCCGACTGCCGGCCAGCCAACTGAACTTAGTGGACCGCTATGGACCGAAAGAAAAGTGCAGGAAGAACAGACGGAAAACAGAAAAGAGAGAGAGACATGAAAGAGTGAGAAAGCTAGAAAAGACTAGCTAGAAAGGACTATATATATTAGAGAGAGAGAAATCGCGCGCAAACGGCGTACATTGGCTAAACATTGTCGCGCACCAAATAGACTTTCTGTGGGTGATCACTATAAAAGCAACTGTTAAGCTTAAAAGAAAGTACAAGGTGAAGAGGCCAAGTTCCATGCTGTGTGAGGCAGAGAAAACGAGGAAAATTGGTAAGAGGGGATTTCGGTAAGATTTGGCAGCTTTAAAGGTTTGACTTGACTGAACTGCTGCTGGGCGTCCTATGGGTCGAATTTGGGGAAGGGCCACCCGGACCCATCGTCTTGATAAACACGGCGATAGGCACCAATTCGTATCTGCTATCCTAACAGGTCAAGGACCACGGCCGATGCTGGCTCTTGGAGCAACACTACGCGACAGTCGGAAACAGAGCTAAATCGCGACGATCAGCTATAAAGCTATCGATCACAGATCTACCGGCCGACAATTGTAGGAAATCAACTACCAAAACACCCAATTCTGAGACTAAACATAATTCTGCGAATTAAGCACGAACAAGTTGAATGGATTTGCTTGCTGCCTTCTTCCAGCTAACGCTGATAAAAAAATGGGGCACGTCGCCCGGATCTATGAACACATACTTAATCTCAACTACGGCTAGATTTCATAATATTTCATAGGGTTAAAAGAAGGTTTTTACTTTGTTTTTGACATAAGTCTATACATATTTCCCAGGCGGCAAGAAGACATTTTAGCAGCCGCCAGGATTTCCTACTGAAAGTAATTTATTTAATCGTTCTCCTAAACAATATAGAAGCTTGGTCTTGACATAAGCATATGTCAATAACGTCGAGATTAATTTAGGCTAGAGAATAAATAACAAGTACAAAGTCAGCGAAAATTAAGTGATTTTAGTTTAGAAATAGTTTAGGCAAGCTTAAACGCTTGAGTAGACTTCATCTACGAAGCAATACCGCGTTAAAAAAATGGTCAATAAAAAAAATCTTGAAGGCAATGTATATATTTCGTCAGTTTATGAAATACGTTGCAAACGCATAAGATATTGTTACATCTTGTACACTGTAATCCTGATAAATACTCTTACGCGAAGCTTAAGTAGGAGCTAGGAAACAGTCATCTTCTTTACCAGCGAAGACGCTTCCAGAATGAAATCGTTTTTAGATGTATTCTAGGTGTACACTGATGATACGTTAATACGTAGCACTTACGAGGCACTGTACTAGGGTCGATGAACAACCTCCGAACGCCTGGCGACAGAGAATGGATCGCTTGTTTTATCCGAAAGAAGACATTTAATCGTTGACCATTTCTAAGGACATCAACGAAGAGGCATCCGACCGTAGGCCTACATTGACTTCAGGTCCAACGTGTTTCTTGCTGCCGTTAAGTACATATTTGCTTATCTACAGGAAGATCCAACAGGACAACCAGGCGCTCCTCGCCGGGGGAAGGGGGGAGGGGGGAGTCTTCTTTGATGCGCAATACTCCCGTTAACAAACGCAAAAGTTTGTTTCAGGGACATCGGCTGGTCCCTCGTGACGATCGGTCACGCAATAGTGGTTGGAGTTTTCTCGGGATTATCGACGGGCAGACTTGGTACCCCGTAGCAGATAAGCACGTTGAAAAGGAACTTACTACTGGCTCCCCGCTTTCTTATACAAGTGTGTTTGTCAATGGTTTAAGTTCACAATTTATTGCAAGTAAGTTATAATGAACCAACACCTCTGTTTAGTTGCAAATTAAACAAAAATTGGCTTGCCCCATTAGTAGAATAAAGTACAGCCTTTTCAGGGATTTTGCGTTCTGCATTTTCATATGACTTTATCAATAAGTTATTCGTTACTTTGTTTACTTCTACTCAATATACAGCCCTCCACGTAGAACGGAAAACATTAAGTGTCTGCAAGAATCTGCTATTCAATTTCAACATAGACTCAAGTGTATAAATAGACTCGACGACGTGCGTAGAGTCAATGCAAATAGTGAGCAAGTTGGTAAAAATAGAGGCTTTGGCATACTTACAGACGTGGAACTGTTTGGAGATGCCTGGAAGACATGTAGCTTCAATAGTGATGGTCATGGAAAGTTCGCGCTCCTCAGCCTCGCTGCTAAACACTCTGAAATAGGCCATACACGATAACAAATGTATGTTTATTATTAATGAATAAATAACATCTGTAAATAATATCTTTTAGCTGCCTATTACACGTCAGAACTAAAACTTATTATGTGATGCGTCTCGTCAGAAATGTCTAAAGGGTTTATTAGAATACCCTTTATTTTTCAAGGTTCCAATTCTACTATTGGACTACGACGTTACGCGTTTACTTTACTATACTACGATTGATCCTGGTGTATTGGGCATTCGCGCACTAACAAATCATCTAGCAGCGTTCGTAAAGCTGTCCTACAAGAAGCTGATTGATGCCATTGAGCATGCTTATCACGATACCCTGACGGTAGCTGACAGTCGATTCAGCCTCGATTTACTAAGATGGACCTAAGTAAGTCTTCGTTCGTTAGTATTTGACTTGTGAAGATTTTAGCCTGGTGACTTGCCGACTGTGGCTGCTGAATGAAACAAGATGATCAGCTCTTGCTTTGCACCTCGCTGTATAAAATCTGTTTAAAAACCAATTGCTATATATATAGTGCTTCGTCGTGGGACGAAGTGTTGCGTTGAGGGAATGCATGGAGGCAAGGGCTGGTCATGCATGACGGGGATGTTGCGACGCTGTCAACAGAATTGACAATGCCGTTTTGTCTATCGCTGCGAACCCATCAGCGCCCGACTAGGATCATGGTAAGCCAATTAAGTGTACGTAATTGAACGAGTCTAGCATGCCCAAAGGACAATGTATGCCAGTTGGGGAGGATCAAGTCACGTACGCTGTCCACCAGTAACGGCGCAATGAACATATCTGCAGAGTAGTACATCTGCAATACAAACGCAGAAACCGCTGCCAGTTCAGGAACTGTAGCAAGGCGGATAGGATCAACAGTGGTTATGGCTGTGGTACCAGCTGGGATTCCCTGGTACACTATTATATGAGATCGGTCTTCGGTGTGGGTGATGTGGGCAGTAGCGGGCCGACCAATCGATGACTGTGGTCAACTGATCGCGGCGTCGACACCGACAGCTTGGTTTACTATGCTAATGGCTGGTGCTCTGCTACTTTGTCTCGAATGTTCTTTTCTCGTACAAGACGCAGTTCTAATTAACAGCGGCATTCCATTCTGCCAGTGCTGCTATTTGGGGTTGTTTCACTGATAAATTAAGTGAGGTTGACGAGTTAGCGCGGGGTGTTGTAGTGCCAGGGGGCGATAGTATTCGGACAGAAGCTTACGAATAAAGCGTGAACAAGGCTTCAACGTTAATGAAGATCCACTTTGATAGTGCACCTGCCCAGATAGGGCAAGTCAGAAAGAAGAAAAGGGTGAGCGACTGAAATAAGGTAAGATAATCTGAAATAATCGAGCCCGCACCAGATGGCAAAAACCAGGACACCCGCCAGCGTTTTCCGGAGTGGAACGAGTCGCATTGCCGTTTGTGTGCTATTTCACTAGGGCCGTATAATCACTATACCAAGTAATTAGACGATCAAGATTATGCAGTGGGAAAAACTCTTCGCAGCGCTATCTGTCTATAATATTATTGATTGCATTGTCTCTTTCAAACATATTAGTAACTATTGAAAAAACGTATCTCACCTTCACTATCTCAGTAAAATACCGTTTGTTTTAAAAGGAAACGCTGGCTATACGAGTACGATGAATGCCACTTAGTTTTCGAGACGGCACTTTCGTTCGCAAAAAATTGCATATATTTTTTTCAAGAATAATAATAATGACTTGAAGTTATCGCTTGGGAAGTTAAACTCCATACCATTATCAGGTACTCGCATATTAAAAACTCTACCAGCTTACGTTTGTATTAGACTCAAACTAAACTAGTTGTTTTTCTTCCGAGTTCACGTATTCGAGTATATATATTACTACGCCAGTTGTATTGTATGCATCGTTGATGGGACTTGGCATGGCGATCTCTCGTTACCTTCAAGCGGAGAGCTGGTTGTCCAAGACTCCGGTTGAAATATAGTTGCTTACCTTTTCTCGTATTCAAGCAGTGCTTCCATAGCAACGATCGTATCTTGAGTCGAGGCCCAGCCGCTTTTGCGGCTTCTTTGTTGCGTTAACCATTCGACAATAGGTTTGACGAGTACGGCCTTGCCATGAAGATACGCTAGCAAAGCGTATGCCGTTGTTTCAACATCAACAGCGTGCAGCTCACTCCGGGTGAGGGGAGTCACCTGTGAAGCGCGTGAAGATCAATCAAAATGCAGGGTTTTGGCAAAAATACCTAGCTGCAATGCCAAATTTCGATGATGATGATTGCTGAAGATAGGTTGTTGCCTAGAAATGATTTAGCGTATTGAAATGATGAAATCTCTATCTATTTTTTAGGTAAAATTGGTAATATGTGCGTCTGTTAGAAATACATAGTAATCCAAACACTATGTTTCGACGCACGCTTAACTATAAAAAGACAATAGCTAAATGAAAGCCACTGCGAAATAGCGTATCGAAGAATTTTCTGATAAAAAAGGAATATTGTCATCTTTGTACCAAAGGAAATATATCGATAATAAAGTACTATTAAATTTAGTCGGCGACTGCTTCAATTCAACAGCTCTCTGTAAACATGCGGTCACCAAAAATGTATGACTGAAGCTTACCTGGGGGGGCTGCGACCCTGCCGCAAGAACAAATGGAAGATCACCGTCTCCGCCTGCTTCAGTGACTGAAGGGTTTGTTTGAAATCGCCGCTTCGACCAGTACCGCATATCACCTATTTCAGGTAACCGGAAAAGAACAAGATAAAAGAAAAAAAGCTAATATACACATAATTGTGTGCTTTGGTCAATTTGCCTCTGTGGTATAACCTCATTCTAGGAAGACTGTGGCGACAAACCAACTATGACATCTATTTCTAAAATGTTTTTTTTTTCCTATAGTTGTGATTATCGTATAATATCTGCACAGTTTTCCTATGCGAAAACCTTTTATTTTTACGTAGAGACACAACATTCAAAACTTTTTGGTAGCGACAGTCAATAATCTTGCATTATTATTCTTGCTGTCACAATTAGACCTTTTTCTGATTTTAATTATAATACATATTGTAATTCAAATAATATCAATAAAAAACAAAAAAACTAAATCAAACTACTCAATCATTGGAACACGATGGATTTGCAAAAACCGTAAGCTACATGAGTCCCGAATGACGCTTCCCAATGAGCGTCGAGATGCGCTCTCTAAGGAGTAATAGAACTTTCGGCTTAGCTCAGACACTCAGCTTTTCTGTACCGTCACCCGGACAACATCACACATTTTTATATGTACAAGGGATCACGGGCAATTCATACGAGCGATCCACTCCGACATCCGAATATATGTGAGTACGAGGGCACTTGAAACGTCTCAAAAGTTCCGTGAGAAGCACAAAAACGGCTGGCTGTGAAGTTTATTACGGATAAACAGAGACATACGGTGATGGTCAATGTAAAACTGTGAAACGCTACAAACAGATAGTCGTTTTGTTTGGTAGAATCCGACTTTTGTGTTCAACGCCCACGCCGGGCAGGCTGCAGCTCTTTAAAATTTGTATATATAATCGTGCGTAGTGAATTTGTTCGCAAGACGCATAGAGAGCTCGAATATGATTCACTAGCCAAGATTGTTTTGTTACCGACCGGTAGGCTTGATCGGAATACTTCTGATCAAGCCTAAATTGACTATCGCCTAGGACGCCCAAAGATGAAGATTTGCGTCAACGCGGCAAACAAATGTTAGACAAGAAGCTAATAAGCGCCTCGGAAAAATCTCTCCCTAATCAGGGTTGCGGCTCTGATTTCAGGCATCTAGTTTTTTTTCCTGAAAGCGTCATAGTTCCGTTCGGGTTAGTTGCATGATCCTGTGCCGCAGCTCGGAGAACTGTTGAAAGCGCAGTGATAACAGCCGGGAAAGATACGATGGGACTAGTAGCGTCTGCGAAATTTGTGCAGAAAGGGTGCACAGCAGTAAAGCCACTCATTCCGAACTATGTATCTATTTTGTATCAGTAGTATAAGTGAATCGTATTAAATTTCGTCCTTTTGTATAAACGTTTTATGGGTAAATGTAAGTAAAATAAATTGTTACAAGTGAATAAATGTTTTTTTCTACGTCCTTTTAAAGCGTGAAGCTTTCTCATTAACAGCACGATTGTTCACCTACAAATCGAAGTTTATACGCTTTAAGTATAATCTGCTTTCACCTAACTAACGTATAGAAGCTTCTCTGCCAATTTTGCCATAGGTTTTTTCCTATATACTTACTTGGCCGCGCTCTTTGGCAGCCAGCCGATTTGTCGTACTTAGCCTCGAGCCACCATGTCGAATCACTACAACACGTCATAAATTACACATATGTTCTAAACTTCGATGGATTTTTCAGCAGCCCAGTTTGAACGATCGGGCTTTGTTTCCGCCGAAAATTCAATATCCACCAGACGACTAAAAGAGAGTCGTCGCTGTTACCCGGTCTTGATTAGGTATTCATCTAGTGCTAAAACGGATGCTCGAAAATCATAAGTGTAGGCCAAAAAGGACGGTAACCTAGTGCAACTCGCGAGTAATACAATGGGCGAAGACTATTTCCATAGCACCCAACGCCTACCGTTAGCTAGGCCGATCTAGGACGCCTAATACAGGACACAGTTTCCGCTATAAATACGATTGTCCTATGCATGTATATTAGGTTGACGTTAGAGAAAATGAGAATTGATTTGCCTAAACAATACGCTGCTGAAGCTGGCTAGGACATAGATAGACGCCACATTATTCCTTTTGAACCGGGTATGCGAGAATTATGATGCACTGCTCTAAGTAAGTAAGTAAGTAAGTAAACAATAATAATTATGCTAACGTCAACGAGGACTTGGCTTTACTTCGAAACAATGAAATGCATAGTGAAGTGCTTTGTATTTAAAAATTTCATTGCAAACAGTGGCATCCGTACATCCCTGAGTCTCGCCGGCTATCCAGTCAAAGTACCGGCTCAGAGCAGAGTTACGTAGTCGCCTCTTAGGTCTCTCTGCAGAACGTCTTCCTGTGCTCAATACGAACTTTAGCAGTTATCATTTACCTCACAAGGTATCATTTTTTGGTGAAGTCATGTAACAACTAGCTTGCTGCGCCCCTATGCCGGTCACTGTTGAACTTCTATTTAGAAAGGAAGCAAATAATTGCGGAAAATTGATAGAGCGCCAATTTAATTCTAATCAATTTACAGGAAAAACGCCACTGGGCAAGTGGTCGTAGCTGGTATTATGTACAATGACGGCTCAATGCGTCATGATGCCAGCATAAAGGTGCGCGTGCATATATCGTTCGATAATGGCCCCAGTCTACTTACCGTCTTGAATGTACTTTCGATCGAGTAACGCGAACGCGTATTCCGCTTCGGAACTAGAGATTAGAAGAAGTGCATAGGCAGTTATAGCAAGTTGATAAGGATCATCTTCCTTAGCGCTGTACGTCACTGAATACTCGAGATATTCCTGAGCCTGACGAATGGCGGGCAGTATTTTTACCGATAACGGCTAAAAATCAATCAACATCATATCGTCTCCTGGTTAATATAATAACGCTTAAGTCCTTATATATCGTCGGCAGATGAGGTTCGAATATCGAAGACTAGGTTGTATTTACACTCATTTGTTACCTGCAAATGTATCGCCTTGCTTTATAGGCTGTGTACGACTCCACTCAGAGATGGCAAAGCAGTTTTGCTTGTGTTGAAGTCGAGCTATTACCTCGCTACAATGCAATACGGTGATAAGTTAGCATTCGTATCTAGAATTTAAGTTAACTAAAAACATTCGTTCGCTCAGATTATAAGATATCATCACTTCCTCAACACTAACCCCTTCGAAGTTCCGCAGTTCGTGCAGAGCGATTGTCACGTACGCGGTGAGTGATACGTTGACCGCCTTATGGTTGTCGTCGGTGCACTGCAGCACAGTGTAATCCCTCATTCGTTAGCAACTTGTTAAACTAAGTTTTGTAACTTGCATAAATGTCCCTCTCAGAAATACGTTTAAGCTAAAACATGCAATGTTAACTCGTAACTTTTATTTTTCTGTCGACGGAAGATAGGGCTAACTTTAATCGGCCAACCTGCACCGAATCAATCTTAACCTCTGTTCATCTAAAATATACATATTGCACGCATTATCTACCATAGGTGACACGCTTGGCACGGTTAAGCATTAATTTAAGCCGAAACGAATCCTTCCTTTTTCTTTGTTTAAAAAAACCTTGCAGAAGTTCGACTTCAGTTTCATCAGAATCAACTCAGAAATCCTCGTTGCGATGATTTAAACGAACCCAAAGGTTGGAGTCTAAAACGCCCGAAGCTAAAGCTCTCCACCCGAAGTGTATTATCTACATGTATGACTCTATAGCGGCCGCAGCGTTAGATCATCATCGAAGCAGATATTGGAATTGTTACCCTACCTGTCAGGGCTCCTACATATAGATAAGTACAATAATTCAACTTTCATATTTGAAACCCTAGATAAATCTTTTAAACGTCCGTCTGTTTTGGTGGTAACACATTTCAATGTCAAATTGTATTGCGTTCCGCGTTAATTATGGCGCGAGTAAATGAGGCTGGACAACCGTGTGTAGGCTACACTTACAGACTGGCGTCCACGACTCACCGTAAGGCTTTCGAATCGTCCAAAATCTAGACCTGATAAAGTCTCGTCGATCCATTTTAGTACGAACCCAAAATCCGCACCGCCAAAAGCCTGCATGATTGCGGATTTTGGTTTAAATATCTAGTTGGAAGATACTTGGCGCGCTACTCATCCTAAGTCTGTTTTTTTGCTGGGATAGCTCTGAATAGCTCAGATAAAAGAACTGCTTTTCAACCTTCCGCGGACTGTTCTAACTCTGACACCTGGGGAAAAAAGCTATATACTGCTTTAAAACCAAATAGAGTCACTACCTTCTCTAACTTGAGCAGGGTACTCTGAGCAGAGCCCGAGAACCTCAAGCCGGTTCAGGTCGAGGGCGCAGAACCATGCCTGCCACTACACTATCTGCGGCAGTGCGTAACGTCATCCATTAGCCGCGGTTAAGGCAGAACGGATATTGGCCAGATTCGGCAACCAGCCGCTATAGTGCCAAGACAAGAAGTGACTCGAACCGCCGCGGCCGCCGAAGGCATCCAGACACAGCACAGAATAGGGCAGCAGTACGAGAGTGATACCCTGCCCTGGCGGACGCGGGGGTACCTGTTTCTATTCTGGCAATAGGTTCCGAGGAACCGGGAGGTACTGAGACAAAGGGGTGCGGATAAATCAGGAAAAGGGCGGAGATAGGAAACCTTATGTGCAGACGAGGGCCGACAGCAAAGGGCCGACTCTTGGCTAGCCACTACAGCGACAACGGTCAATGACTTTTTGTCGTTTCGACGTCGTCTTTTATCCTGCTTCGCTTTGCAGAACAGCTCCATTTTGCATCTCAGCGATTACTCACTATCGGCCACTGATCCGGGGTTATTACACTCATGAACAATAGCAGCGTAGTCACATCCTCCTTATATCATTCGTTCGCGATCTGGCCTCGATTAGTCACTGGTGGGAATATGGGACAAAAAATGACTGACCACGTGCGGCGGCAGCCGACTCTCGCCGTCTGCCTCGAACTACGAAGGGCCAACGCCAGTAGTAACGGAGTTAGGAAAGGCTACCCACTATTTACAATCGAGTCGCCGACGGCTAAACGAGTCGAGGTAGCTCTAGTGGAATAGCTGCTATTCGAATCGGGTTATCTGCGGTGGTGTTATGCAAGATGGCGACAGTACGAACACGGACACACGCGGCTCATTTATGAAAGTGGATATGAACGACCGTAGTAATTATCAAATGCTACCTCAATTTCCTCGCTTATCATTCAAAATGATATGACTGTTTTTGTCACGTACGTTCACCACACTCTACCTCTGCTCGGCAGTATGTCAGCTGGCCTCTGTTGGCGATGTGGATCGTCTCAGGGCTATATCTTGAAAGGTTTTTACTTTGCTTGCTTTACATCTATACTACTTAAGCCAAACGATGCACAGCCGTCTTCAATTGCGGCTGCTGTTATTGCTGAATCAATCGAAGTGTACTCCTTCGCGCACGAAAGCGGTGTTGTATTGGCTCCGAAACTGAGTGACACAGTCCTCAAAGTTATTACGAAAACGCTACACAAAAAATAACTATTTGCAGTAATTTTCTTACCTTGAGCGACATCTTTCGATCGTAAGTAAAGTATCCATCGTGATCGTGAAACGCGCCGTTTTTTGCTTGCGAAGCAAGCAAGAAAGCAAGCGCCTTCTCGAGAACTTTATGATCAATATGGACAAAGTTCTTCCATTCAGGAAATAGACGATTAGCCTTGTGAAAATAGCGGACCGTTAGAGCGGTTAACCTGAAAACAAGCAATGAACTCAATGTTAATACCTACAAACTAGGAGCCCACTTGTGCCGTACGTATATAGTTGTATAATAGAGTAACTTTCCGCGTCTAACCTGGTGCTTCGAAGGTCCTCAAATGGGAAAGGAAGAACAACGCTAACGATTGGCTAGCGTATAATGCATCGAGTTGGCAACAAACTGATTTTCAAAATCAGTGAGTGAGTCGGGCGAGTCCAATGGTTGCCAACAGCTGATCTTTTAGACAAACACGCGCGCTGGACGATAATAATCGTGATAATATTACTACTACTATAGATTGTGTGTGAGCAAGATTTTTGTCCGGTGTCAATCATGTCTGATGGCGCCAAATGGAAGCTCGTCAATTGGGTTAAGTTCGACGAACGGCCCAGCTAGAAGGCTGGCCGTCTGATAGAATGCTTATCGGGGGGCGTCGGACATAATATTAACTCTAAACATTTAGCTCAAACGGTTCAGCGTACACCGGCCTCTGGGAAATATACCGAAAGCCGCCACGTCCTTTAACTACATTGCGCTACTTTTTCTGAATTGAGCCAGAAAGTTACGTTATGTGTCCTTTTTGCAAGCACTGCAACTAGTAGGATCTTAATTATCCTTCGTCCATGGGTCTATAGTACAAAAATTGTTTCAACGCTGCCAATCGTACAAATATTAAGAAACCACATTCATTTGCAAATAAGCTCCCACTTAAACGCATGCAACGGATTTGGCTAGCTATTTTACACCCTTCATCGAGAAAACTGCTTTTTCTTTTGAGTTTTTTGTTGGCTTCAGTAAACTGGCACATCGTTGGTGTATCTCGTGCTTTTCAAGGCTGTACGATGCTGGAGAAGTTGTTAAAAATAACACTGCGGTCATAACAGTCATAGCTGGTAGCGGCTTCGGGTGGTTCGGCCTTGGCAAGTTCACGACGACTTCAGCGGTCGCCGCAAACTGTTCATTCAACTGTCGACGACAATTCGGCGCAAGTTTTTTTCCAAAAGGAGGAAAACGAGGTTAGGGAATCGAGCGCGGTTTGTGGCTGGACATCGAATCAGGTGGGCGAAAGGGTAAAGGGATCTAGTAACGGAGGAAAGTGAGATAGAAGAGAACACTGAGAACCCTTTGGAATGATCGTGCATCTCCCTTCTACAAGATGGTAGCGAAATTGTGTTTACCTCCATCGAAATGCAGCTTTCTTTACGCTTCAGATGCGCGCAAGACTTTTCAGTTTTTTTTTTGCAGCTCGAGAGGCAGAGGCATCGAATAGAAAAGTTTCAGGGAGGAAACTTCAAGGTGTTCAATGATCATTTTGTAACCTTGCCTATCCTCAAATGTCTTACCAGAACTCTAGGGTCTTCCATAGAACATCGAGAACCCTTCTAGCTAAATCGTATCTATTATATATATATAAAGACGTATTATAGCCAGATAGGGGCACGCCAGGCCGTAGGTGTGCTCCAACTGGACGTTTTATGAAAGTTTATGCGGGCCAAGGCTGCCACGAATTTGAGACTGAATCTTTTTCTAATAATCTCAGAAGGCAGTGGGCAGGAAATAACCAGTACTTTACTTCAATAATTCCATCTATTATAGTTCAAATATGATTCTATCCATAAAATTAACGCACCCTTCTACGAAGTCCGAACCTGCCCTCGCTTGTAACCAGAATTTTGGCAATCTAAGACGCCGTACGGAAAACGGTTGTTTTGATAGACCTCCAATTGAATGCTCCGATGTTATAATCAATAAATCCTCAACCGACAGACGGGTATTAAGACGATTTAACCCAGATTAGATCTAGCTTTTTTCTACATCATGTTAGTTTACGATTATATAATTTACACTCTCTAGATTATCTAATCTACATACAAACTATAGGTTAGCGCTGGCTGAAAAGTCTTTTTCCCTAGCCCTCGATACTTAAGAGAGTACGAGTGTGAACTTCCTAGCAAAAAATACTTCATATTAGTGTTAACGAAGAGTTTTTGATGTTTCAGCGTGATTGATTATCTATGGGGCGCCAATACAGAGCTTTTGGACGTATCGGATAGGTTGCGCTTCAGGCGCGTCGCTCGAAGGAGCTTTGGTATCTCCCGATATCGTAAGGCCGCTTCAGACACAATAGCGCTCAGAGAGAAACCACTCAAAACGTAAAAAGACGTTTCCCGCATTCGATTTCTGAAGCAAATTAATCTAGCCATTTTTAACGAATACAACAAATTCCGTTTTTAAGGAGCCTAAACCGAGTTCCTATTTTTGTACAAAAAAGTCCCAGGTTCGTGCAGAACATACGTTTCCATTCTAAGGCTAAATAGGTTAAAACTCTGGCTGGGTATTGTCGCAACAAAAAACACTATCGCAAAACATGGAAAAACGCTTCGCCTTTTTAGCTTTACTTTTGTCATGATTCCTTGGGCTTTTTAAAAATCTACTTTTACACTTCGGTCCGGCAATGCGAACATCCAGATGGCGTAAAAACGAATTAAGTTTCAGTAAAGCTTGTTAGCAATTTTTGGCTGACTTCCAAATGTTGAGAGCAATGCTCACAGTCTGTGTATGACCAAGAGAAATGTCAATGACTATGAAAAAAATTATTTGTAACATTGACAAAAACAATATATAATCGGCGCCCCCTAACGTCTGGGGAGGTTTGTCTCCAATATATAGGATTTCGGATCCTGGTATTTTTCCTGGGTCTGCTTCTACTGTTCGTAGTACAGGTTCCATGGAAAATGGGAAAAATTGAAGCTACAGAGGGCCGTTTTGACGTATACATCCTTTCAACTGAAAATGACGTTTAAAATGTATTGTTTGTTAGCACTACATCAGTTCTTCGTATCTTTGACCGCGTCTCGCTGACGCAGAACCTACGGTAGTGTGCTCAAAAAGTCTGGGCAGGATACTGTAGGAGACGCCGCCGCCCCACCTAAGCTTCTAGCTTATATCGTACGGATACGATTCGATTTGAGTACGTCTTCCTGAGATCGCACCTTTTTGTTGAATTGAGTTTTTAATGCTAGTCAATCGAGTCAATAAATATGTAATTTCTCTTGGCGCCTGGGTGAAAAAGTCGTCTCCGAGTTAAATCAACTGCTAATATTTGAAAAACGGTATTCCTCCATCTTTCGCAAGCACTTAAATTGTACGCTGCCGTAGATCTTATAACGATGAATTGGCTAATTGCGCATATTCCGGCCGTGAACGGTTGCATGAAGTCGCCTAACGTACAAATATTGTTGAGTCGAGTAACAACGCTTTAACCAGTGGACGGCAACACAGTATGTTTACGTACATCGTTACGTGTCAGTACAGTGAGGATCATACCGGTCAACAATCCATCAACCGCTGCGATGTCTGTGGTGAAATCACTTCCTAAAATAATGTCGATGCGTGTCTCAGTCGCACTCTTTAGTGGTCCAAACAGTTAGAGCAGATTCTGAGTAGAATATACTAATTAATAAAATGACGCACATGAGTGTTACGCACGATTTCCACGGTATCCTTGTGTAGGGCCGAAGCCCAGCACAGCCGTCAATTGAACTTTAGGAAGACCTAACCCAAGATTCTAGAAGACATTGCTGTAGGCTATGTGTCATACACAACTTGACTTTCTACAGCGGGGCAGACTTTTGTTAAATAATCCTTCAAAAATATTTCCGACTATTTTATTGCCAGATCTTAGGCATATGACATATAATCGTCCATAATGAAACCTGTGAGTGCAATAAAATCACCCTGTTGCCAGTTGACGTGTTCTCGTCCTCACCATCGACAAACTTCTGCAAGTTCAAAGAACTATTATTCCACTATAATCGAACGCTCCTCAGACTTCTTGAATCCTTCCTGGCTTAGATGAAGTAGACCATTCCTTTTTTTTTTTTGCAGTGCCAGCAGTTCGTTCAATAGGCGCTGCGCTGCCGACTACAGCTGTCGCAGCAAAGAAGGACCTACTACTGGCTGCGGGAGTTGGGGATGTCACTTCCGTATGAGAACAACGTTCCCAAGGATAACGTTTAAGGTGCACGATACGTCAGCTTTAATTGTGTGACAAGACGCGTATGACCTGGAGTCACAAACGTACTATAAGTTTCCATTGTAAATATTATCTTCTCCACGTCTCTCCCGAGTTTAAGTTGGAGAATCAACTACTTACGCGTCCAGTGTAGAATTTGGGAAAAAAATTATCTTTTTCGCCTTATATTACGTGAATATCGGGATAGCATACGTTTCGAGGGCATCACCCAGATCGGCGTTTGATACGCCATCCGCCAGCCACTTGAATCTCCGTGCGTCTCCCAGTAAATGTTGACTCAAAAAGAATCCCTGAGATTTTTCGGACCCCTTGATTCGGACAATGGAATACAAGGTGATACAGATTCCGAAAGTCACCTGAGTAGTGTCAACTTCAGTGGACGTAAGCCATGGCCAACGTCACTTGCGATGGTGATCGATTTTCTAGTCTGTGTAGGAAGAATGCATGCTCCGCACAGCATGCAAGTTTAACAGGATGAGACGTCATGAGTTGATTCGGTACCTTCGCTTATTGTTGTCTTTTCTACGTAAGTTCATGAAAGAGCCGCGATATCTGCACCCCTGTGACTTCAGTCGACTCAGAAAATGGCAGAAAGTCTAAATATAGCAGCACGTCGTGTATACTATAATGGATTGTTAAAAATTAACTATTTGGTATTGTCACTTGACAACCTGCCCTGAGTAAACTGTGATTTCATATGTGTGTATTGAAAATAGCTTTGTTTGAACAGCCATAAAGATACGTTCTGAAATTGAATCTCGTAACCTGCCATAATACAATGACTTGAGTATTAGTACGGACGTCCGCTTCACCGCATCTCAAAGACAATAACTATCAGAAAAACGGATGATCTTGGGGGTAGCCTTGCAGTTTCGTGCACTACTCTTAACTACCGTTGTTGATTCTAAAACTATTGGCACTTCTGGCGATGCTGCGTCGCTGATAATTTAACTCATTGTGCACAGATAGATATTTCGTATTTATTGTGACCATGGTTCAGATCCCCAAACGCCAACGATGTTTTTTACTGGGGCAACCCCTAGCCTCCCGGGGTTCTAACAGCTCCAGAGGTTCGTGATTTTTGGCTAGTGCAGTATAATATTGGCGAATCCGTCATTTGATCCTTTTTCCGTTCTCATTCCCTCGAGTAGTGCATCGCATAATTATTTAGAGCTTATTCTTAGTTCGATCGAAAACAACGCGTCTGTTTAGCGATCAAGGTTCACAGGATTTGGCGACAACAGCGAAAAAGACCGAAACGTAATTAGAAATACACGGATCTCCGCGGCTGTTTTGCTCAAAGTCACTATCTCGTACAAATAGACCCGGCGATGCTGCACACAGAAGTCGCAACGGGTCACGCATCGCCATGATACAAACGATCTTGGTGTCAAGTAGTCTTACTTTCAATGTGCAAGAATATATCAAATACGCAACGAAAGGGTTCTTGTGGAAAAGGAACTGGGTACTGCCTGCCGAGTTAGTGGTAGAGACAAAGACAAAACATATGATGAAAGCGAGAGAAACAGTGCAAATCATGATTACAAAGAAACGGTTGGGCTGAACTCGAGTGAATGTGGGTAGACACCACTCAGCGTTCATGCGTACCCGTCATGGATATCATCTCTGGCCGCTTCCTTTGCCATTTTCTCTCCCTGTCGCTCTATCTCTTCCTAATCTGCTTTCTCTGTAAAGCGGTCCGAACAAATCCATTGCTGTCAACAGCGGCAACAGCCGTCTCGTTGTTCTGCGCCACGCGTCGGCCAACCCTGTGCTGGCCGGCCGCTACGCTCTTCAACTTCGCGATGGAGTCCCGAATCGGCCACCGACTCCGTCCAGCCGAAGCAGTAACTGTTCGTTTTTCGTTCAGAGACAGATGATGGCAGCGCGGAACCGACCGGCTTGCAACCTTCGGGGTAGCAGTCGTAGGCGGAGCCTTATACTTCGTCTATACGGCGGAGGGAACAATGAGCGGGTTGTGCCGCTGCTGCTTTCGCCCCGCGTCCCGGTCTGCCCCATGTCAGTGATCGGTACAAACGGCTTCCGTTGTTCGGTGTTGCGAAGTCTTGCAAGGACGCCATTAGCCGGCTTGCTGGCGCTTTCCTTCGAGATCGTAGATGCTTCGGTCCTTTGACCTTGCTCTGTAGTGGTTTTCCTTTGCTTTGACTATGAGGGCCGGCAATGGTGATCGTTGCTGAGAAAGAACAATGGGAACGGGCAGGATACAACTGAGCGGAAAGTTGGCCACATAATGCAGCTCATGGGTTTGATGGCGTCCGAGGATGGATTCTCAACGGAGCGCGAAATGACGAAATAGAGCAAACACGCCTAGGAAATACCAGGTCAGCCTGAAATTATCGTTGATAAATGCATTCACGGCTGGCTTCTGTATCAGCTGCTGCTAGACGGGCGAAGGCGCACTGGCAAAGAAGACCAAATGCTGGTAAGATATGCGTACGCACAGTGAGTCCGAGAGCGAGGACAGATTGGAAGGAGAGGAACTGGTCTATGTATAGTAACTATATGAGTCTCGTAAACTAGCGATGGCGAAGAAGATTGTGAGAGTATGTCATTTTGTCGTCTAAACGTCGAAACCCCCACAGGACGGTTGCTGGCCATGGAAAATTACTATTGTATTATGTACTTGATGTATTGCTGATAGTTAAATGAAAATACATGAAAACTAGAAATACACCTTATGTCAATGCTTACATCGGTAAATATGGCGGACACATATATTTGGCTTTTCCTAGGTACGGTGGAAAAGTACAAAACGCTGATCGCTTAAAGCAACTGATGCTATATTGATTATTTTATTTGAATTTAATATATGGATATTTCAGCATCAGGTAATTTGTTTTATGTTTGCATACAAGTATTTAGCGCTAGATCTTATGACGATCAGAATTGTGTGAGGTAAACAATTATTGATATTTGAAAAAGAACGTTACAGCATGAGAGATGGACGCATAATGTAATAGATTTTATGTATTTTATGATACATTAAAGGGAAAATATGCCTAAATATTTCTACTTATACTATGTGTATATCCAATTAATCTTTTCGCAACGAGGTGTTATCTCTATAGTATTTAACCGCCTAGGATATGAAAAAGATAGCACTAGACTCCTAAATTACAGGCTAAGCGTTATAACAATTTTAAGGACAAATATTCGAATGTGTTACTACCATCGGGAACCATTTCAGGTACGTCTTCTTTAGAAACACAGAATGGCTGCAAACATTAACAGCATGAGACTTTAGGACCATCCGTCACTCGATGTGTGTCTCGCTTCTCGAACTTTCTTCTCCCAATCGAAATGCGTTAGAGCAGGTACCTTGAACCGTATATACATAAGCTCTCTTCTGTTTCTACCAGAGCACATAGTGGGGTAACCTTGATATTGCAAACCGCCCCATTTATTTCGAAGTGTGATTTTGTGACACATGGGAAAACAATGTCAGGACAAAATATTTTCTTAGAAAAATTCATTTGTCACTTGTCTTTAAGTAGTATTAGCCAGACCGGTCTTTATCAAGGCGCCATCGTTATCTAGCTAACAAATTTTTTCTGTCTTACCAAACACTAGCAGGAGCGTCCGAATGTGTGAACATGGCGAATCCTCCATTATCTCTCTGGTAACTGAGTTGGGTTTGGTACGTGAGAAATAGGTGCTGAAAAATATGACGATGCCTACGAACGAGGTTCTTGTTGGCCTGAAGCAATTGAAGTGACAGTAGACTTGCAGCAAACGAAAACATATTCGCCTCGCCCGTCTCGCCAGGAAGGCCAAATACCGTACCAGCGGTAAGTGGCGACGTCGCAAATGGCGGGCCAAATGCGCTTCCTGTCGTAAAAGAACCGATGTCAGTATGAAAGCAAAGAATTGACGTCAACGTTGCATAAAAACAATTGCGCTTTTCAGTTCCGGTAGTGAAGCGTCACTCATTGCAGACCAGTCACACTGTTATAAGGTAATTTACATTGAGTCTATTGGCAAACGGGTTCAATATTACATAATTGTTTACCCACCTGTAATGATGATTTCAGCAGTGCTGTAGTCACCAACCGGCATATGTTTCAATCCTACAGGGCCGAACGGCATCTCCTTCATCAACCCGGTCACGCCTGTGTCGAGTTGCTTGAGGACGTATGCCCCTCGTGGAATGTCCACCAATAATGAAACACGGGACCGCCATTCGAAGCCCTCAGGCTATACAGATAAGTTAAACAAGGCTAAGGGTTAGAGATACAAGACTAGAGATACAAGACATTAGGGCTACTTATTAAGTGATTCGTGGTAGTAATCATTTTATTCAAAATTCCTGAATTTATACGTATCTTCAGGTCTCTTCATTAAATGCAACTTCAGTATTTTTAATATTACATAACCACTGGGTAATTTATATCCGTTTGAGCATGTACCCTCGTCAGCATAAACGAACGACTTAATCCAGAAAGTAGTCTCCATAGCGACTCATCCACTTCTCTACTGTTTATCGTATGAACTAAATGTCTTTGTCCAAGAAAAAAGCTGATATCGAAAAGTTATTTGCAGTCGCAAGCACAACGAACCTATTGATGGAGCTGTAAGCAAATACCGTTACTTGTAGGTGAGGTCTTTGTCTACCAAACTTCAGCGTCACGCGCCGCCAAAGATGGCGGACATAAATGGTACTCTATTCGATAGCAACTACGGAACAGGTTATAATGGGCTCTCTGCTTAATCGTCACTGGCCACCTTAGTGGTTAAGATCCTAGAATAGAATTAGAAGCAGGTAGCTTGTGTATATGAAAAAAGAGAACTGGGTGGCTAGTGAGGACGCAAAGTACTTTATGCACCGCCTAAATATAGGCATAGACCGATCGACAAATGATGGCTAACCCAGTGTGAGTGGATTCGCGCTTTGTGGCTTATTGGTGGTAAGTCAAAAGCACATTGAAGCCACAGGAGGTGTAAGGCATCAGGAAAAGCGTTATCATTGGCATGGCAGTAAGTCGGCCAGACAAAGCTTGGAGAACCGGTCATTCCAAAGGCCCCGGCACTTCTTGTTTAGGCTACAAAAGACTCCGTGTCACGTGCCGTACGATAATTAGCTTGAATAAAAATTGTTATCCATGATGTTACGAAATCGACGTGCGCCATGAAGTTTACGGGGGCACAACATCACGAATTCCCGGTGTCGAAAGTGCGCTGTCTTCCTGATTGCTGACATGCGTTTATGCTAACGTCCATTATACCGAAGCTCAGAAATGAGTAGCTAACATAATCAAAAGATCTTGTGTTATGGATCGTGCTTGTTTGATTGTTTTTATTCGACTCATATAAAGACTTCCGTAGTCGAAAAGCATCACTGGCCCTTATCTCGGCAACGAAAAGGCACTTAAGTATGTCTGTAAAGCGAAATCTGAACACATGGGTGGTCGTCTAGAAAGGCTTCTATATCAGGATGTTGAATAAATATAGAAATTCTACGGAATTTGTTTACGTTCCATTATACTGTTTTGATCGGAGTCAAACGAACAAACTTATTTATTGTACTCAGTGGCAAATGGATTTGAGAAGACTAGACAAATCTTCATTCTATATATATATATATATATATAGCACTGTTTACTTAAGACAATGCTTACTTACGATAAGCTTGATGGTAGTGGACATAGAGGTCTTCATGGTCTGAGTCTTAGCGGCGACGGTGAGATTCGTCTCCCCGGGCCGAATTCCCACGATTGGGAAAAGCAGAACTACGGGACGCTGTGGCCAGAGCTGTAATGAACACAGTTGCAACCTATAAGTGTTGACATTTGTGCCGTTCTTGTGCTGAATGTCCAGTGATTTATCTCATTTAGCCCGTTCTATTTTTTCCACCAGATTGTTGAACGTAACATTGAAAGTACCCAGACAGAATTTTTCTAAGGTTAGGCTTGCTAATCGGAATGACAAAAAGAAGTCTCAAGAAAAGACCAATAGGATGCAGAAGCTTATAGTACACTTACAAACACAAGATGTTGATGCTCGCCGTACATCGTGATGGGCTGTTGATGGTGTTGCTGAAGCTGTCTGATGCTTTTTAATTTCTGTGCTTTTTCATCGTCGCTCCTATACTGGTGATGTTTGCTATAGCGATAGTTTCCATTAGAAGAGCTGTCTAGGGGGGCATTCACGTAAACGAATTTGTAGTCCAGGCTATTGGCCAGAGTTACCAGCACCTCGAGCTTCGTTTGGCCAAGATTGAACAGCGCCACGCGAGCCGAAAAATGCTCGCCCAGCTGAGCCGCTTTTGGGGCGTCGACTGACATATAAAACGGACGCGATGAGGTCATCTAAAAGACAAAAATGTATACGAGACAACTATGCATGAAATAGCTAATACGATTCGATTTATAGATTAATATTTCTCTAATGTATTTGTTTTGTGTCGCAAAAGACAGAGTAATCAGAATAAATTTATGAAAACAGAAATGCAACTTGTGCGTGTTTTGTAAGGTCGATCCACCTGATTAATCTATCTACCTACTCGATTAGGCTTTATCAGTCATTGCTTATTTTAATAGATACTTATTTCGTCAATAATATCATTTTGTATCGCCGAATTACTACGCTCTTTTGGAGCTCTATCTTTCTTTACTATGACATTTTCATAGATAGTTCGAGTTCCTTTACGAAGCCGATCATTCATTCGAAGAAGTACTTACACTACGATTATTATTACGAGAAGGTCACTTATTCGAAAATAAGGTGGCTAGCTTAAAGTATTGTTGGCAATTGTAATTGGAAGCTATCTCAAATCGCAGCAGTAACAGTCTACATGCCTACACTTATAGAGGGCTACTAGAAGCCGTATTTTGTAGCTAGAAATGCCCTACGTATCAACCCTATTTCTACACGCTTTAGTACCTAGCTCTCGCGAGTTCCATTCTCTGTCACTTTATGCTGGTATGCAGTATTCGAGGATCTTTGCCTACGTTCACAGTACAGGGTTAAGCAGGGACCGAAGGATTTTCGCCTTGGTCGTTCAGGGGACATGGAATAATCGGGGGTGCTCAACGAAGGCACGACGAACGCAAAAGCATCTAATTTTATCTTCAGAAAAGTAGCACAGCTTTCAAGAAGTCGTCGTCGGCTCCGCAACTTCGGCCTACTACGCCGCCTTCCTCTCGTCACTAGCGACCTTGGTTCCACGAGCCGGTTCTGCGCTCTCACATGCCCAAATCCCAAACGCTTGAACCACGGGTGGAGGGAACACACGGGGTCGTATGGTTACTTGCCGGCAGACACCCTATTTGTGGCTGCATCATTTGCTGCTGCTGACGCACATCATAGATCGTGGCCTTTCTGGATGGCACTTACGTGTCATCTGCGTTCAAATAGAAGGAATGCCGATGGCTATAAGAGCGAAAGTGAAATAGGTAGGGAAGAGGGTCACGACGCCGACCGGATGAAGTCTCGGATCTCTGGATGAGACTAGCTATCTTGGAGAGATCTACATGTTCTATATGTTCCACTATATAATACGCACTCCGAAACAGTATATATTTACGTCGGCGCCCGAACAATGCAACGGCAAAGTGATTCGGCAGAGAGGGACGATTAAACTTGTATAGGAAGAACGTATGTTCGTGTTTCTTTTATCGGGTTGAAAAACGTGTTGGAAGTTCTATACCTGACGCAAGATTCGTATCAGAATGTGTAGTTCTAAATATCTGGTCATCATGAAGGACACGACGATATTTTCCGTCACCTAATTTCCATCACTTATGTTCTGAGCAAGTCTCAAGTTCAGTAAATGTCTTCATATGTCATAAATGCACGCCACAGCTGCTAGATGGCTGTTGCTGTTCTAACAAACTAACAGCATAACATTAGTTATTTTTTCTAAGTTTCGCCTGGTTTTTCGTTATCTCGACACCTTTTTTTTGGTTCAGTTTCGTATACATAGTGGACGACCTGCTGCCGACTACGCATGCTATGGACGACTGGATAAAAAAAAATAAACGCTCTAATAGAGACATCAAACCACGTGTAAATAATGACAAAAGCTGTTGGGGTTAAAGCAGTGAGCAAAAATCTCGTGAAAACTTGAAGAAAGAGGATCATGTAGATTCTCAGCAGCGACAACACTGCGTGAGAGGGTAGTCACAAATTGAAGGTAACTTTTGTTTGGCCAAATGCATTTGTCTACAATTAAAGTAGAAAAATGTGCTCTGAAAATGGCGGTGGCCGAAGGGCTGTTCTGTGTTGTGGTGTCCTCGTCTACCAGTTTGGGAAACGTTTTTTTTTCAAATGTAGCGAATAGAGGAATAGTTCATTAGCGGAAATGGACGACGGATAACAACGATGACTACCAGCAACGCAAGAAAAGCGTGCCTTCTTCTAGTGGTTTGCTGATAACTTTTTATCCAAGCGTCAGCGAAAAAGCAGGTGAAAGGTACGAGGGATTCATAAAAAAATTACTTCCAGCAATTATACAACGTATAAGTTCGTCAACATTTACATTGTTAGGTCAAACAAAAGAATATAGGACAGCACTATTAAGTAATTTGCTGTAGCATCTATATCGTACTTCTATGAACATCGGATATACGGGTCGGGTGCGACTTCAGTAACCTGACTAGCCCCGTTGGGCACGAAGCATGCGACCCACATACATGGTCTAGGTCGATAAACAGAACGATAATTAGTGACCGACCGAACGAGTAATGGGTGCACGAAGCATTCTGTATCCATATTATTCCAGTCAACTGAATAGTGGTAGAGTTACCATTCGTGACAAACGCACAGACAGATAAGTCAGATATACTTTTACGATTAATGAATACCTGTCTGCAAAAACGGACTACGCCCTTTTTAAGCAAAAGATCTCTGCTATGATTCAGTAGGAATGATTCACGCACTTGAATCACATCTTCGCGAAATCGATGTTAACCGATAATTCGTATGTCGCAATCAAGCATTAAAAATGAGGCAGGTAGACGTAGCTCTAACTTTATGGGGAGAATAGATGAATACAATGTTAACGGTATAAAACTATAACGCCATACTTGCAACGATATCAGAAGCTAGAAGAGACCGTGTTCTCTATAGCGGAGTGATGCTTACCTTGTGGACCTAAAGACCCCATCGTCATTAGCTACAATGTAACGTAAATTTCTAGCAATTTCATTCGCCCACTCACATATCGACAACTTTAAGGGAGAAAGCAGTATCAGACGAGTCGCTATCCGATCTGAACAGCGGAAGAAGTATTGGTTACCACTGCGTCTTGGTATCTGATCCGTGACTCTCTCTCTCTCTCTCTCGCCTTCTTTCTCGCTTCCTCCCCCAGCAAAGGGCTACGGCCGTAGTTGGCATCCCCATTGCCTCTGCTGGAGCGGCCTCTGCTTTAGTTCTATCATACGATCTGCGACCTCAACCTCGTTTTCTTCCTCGCTGTCGTCAGCATCTACGCGGGAAAAGTCTTTCAGGACGACTCAACAGAGACTAGCTCTGAATCCAGTTAGTTGCTGCTCACGCCGGTGTAACGGCAGCTTTCGCAGCCATTATGGTCTGAATAAAAAGAAAGATCGATGTTGTGATTAACGTCGACGCGTTCAACGTCGTCCTCGAAAGCGGAGGACGAAAGATAACACCCTTTTCGTATTTTGAGTCTTCCTGATAGCGGAACGGGGTGGGTCCGATGGGTTGCCGAGGAAAGGACGAGCTGTCCTGTATTCTTTTGTACAATTAACCCTGCTCTAGCTGCTGGTTTTATACTAGCTGACCTGTTGTTGCTGTTACTATTACTACTATCGCTATTGAAAGAGAGACCCAACACTGTGTTCTTGTCTACGTCATCAGTGAGGCAGGCGTTCGCCGATTTTTCTCCAACTTTTCAACCGTTCAATAGAGTCTATCGTGAGCGATGGCTGTTGGCGGTGATGGCCTTGCAACAGACGAGAAAAACGATTCTGGCGCCGATACTCTGCGATTGCGACAGGCATTGTCGTGATTTTCCTTTTTTCCCTGTTCTCTACTCGTTGAATCACTGCAACATAGTATTACCAACAGTTCTACTCTAAGGTAAATAGTCGAGGTTTACCGTATCGCATTGCTTCACTGCTTCACTTCATTTGTTAATCATTGACGCATGAAACAAGTTGATGTCTAGAGAAGATAGGGTAAGTGAGTGAGCTTAGGACTGAACTCAAGGTGAGAATAGCTACCCTATTGGTGTTTGCTAGCTTGCGACAGCTTGCCCACATTGTTGTTCTAAACAACATCAGAAACGAGTCATCTCAATCCATTAAGGTTTTGCGTTACATTAGGTTAAGAAAGATGAGCGCGCGATGGCAGCGAGGGGGGAGGACGAGAACGTAACAGGTAACTGTCACTGAAAGAAGATGGGGGTTTCATTTTCATCGCTAACTGACAGAATGAAAGCAAGCGTTTCGTTTGTCCTAAGCTTTGCAATTGATTGGACCTTGGTGCGACGACAATGTTTACAGTAATGCAAGCTCACCTTCTACCTAGTCAACATGTGCATGCATACTGGTTCTAAGTACGCCAGCTAGAGAGCTGTACAAGCATAATGGTTATACGTCAGGGCATACCGAATACGGTTAAGAATTTTTCATTAAAATTCTGCACGTAAGAAAAAAATCCTATTCTTCACCGGTTAGTATTAAACTAAGAAATCAGACTGCCGCAATCACGCCGAAAGTAACCTATCATTTTGCTTACGAATAAAATCAACAGCTTAGTCAGTCTTCCGTAGTGGCTTTATCCTGTATCAGGGAAAGTATCGTAAAGATACGTTGTTTACTCTACTGTTCCAGTTTCGAGCAAAAAAATTAGTCAATGTAGTTGGGTTCACAAGCCTTCGCTCACCATTTCAGGGTTTGGTAGCGTGTAGATTCCACGAAATGGAGATATGGCAACAGCAGAGATTGCCCAGGGGCAAGAGCTGGATGGTGCAGAGATTGACACTAAGCTCTGGCCTGTAGCGCTGTAAAAGATGAGATACGAAATGGTGCGCTTCGTTACACAATGGGATCACATTGAATACTTTAATTAAACGTGCTGCCCCGTATTGATATTATATAGCATATAGGAATGTTAGGTTAGGAGAGACATCTCAGTAAAAACTTCCTGTCGCATGACCCTTCTTAGAAGCGAAAATGTTTGCCTATATTAGACAATTACGTGTGTAAAGATTACAGACCCGCTTTTTGCTGCCTGATAGGTCGGGCGGTTTAATATCTTTAAACGACAGAGTCTACTAGTTAGCTTTAAGCCATCCGATTTGCCTTTGCCCGATAAAATAAAGAGTGACAAATTTAGTTATACCTGATGCTGACGTCTTTCCATAGCCAAGTAGCTTCGAAATCTGAACTAACTAAATTCCTGCGGGTGCTCCGAAATTTCTCCCAGTCGATGGTGTGCCGATGATGACCTGTGAATGGCGGTTTACAAATATTTTTCATTCCCACCTTACAGATTGAAATAAAAGTAGATTCCTAGCAGAGACAGCATTATTTCTGCGACTTAGAAAATATTAAAAAAAAAAAAAAAAGTGCACTTAAGAAAAAAACACGGTTCTTGTCTACGCTTTTAACTTACTTCCTAACTATATAAATCAATTTTTTTGACAACTTTTTGCTCTCATCGTTTTTATGGACCTACGTTTGCCTCACGCTTCATGTCACTTTGTATAGACTTATTTGCAAGAACTGAGGACCTGTATGTTACATTTCTCCAATTATTATAAATTATTTGGTTAGTTAGAGCTTTCAAGTTTTAAAACGATGTCACAATCTCTTGCATAGTTTTAAAATTCAATACTGCCTGATTTCAATTGAGATTTAGTATATAACGTATGTACGATTTTTGTGCTGATAGCCGCAATGGACCGTTTTATCCCAATTAAAATGCACCTTTAACGAACAGGCATTTTAACAAAGGTCTCTCTATCAGGGTCTAGTTTATTTGAACGAATCGTGCAAGCATGATCATATTTGTTGATGACAGACCTGACACAAGCCTTCTATGCTTTTTTCCAACCTTTCACACATTTTCGCCCTCATTATTCACGATATTGTGACAGGTGTCCGAATTGACCGAGATTTCCCCCCAAACTGTGTGCGTTTCTTCCTGTTTTGCAGTACATGTGGCCTTTCTTTACCAATGGCCGTCGGAAATCTTAATGAAACATAAGCACTTTTTTACTTTACTAGACAGTCTGTCTGCTACGACCTCAGCGCACGCTGTTTATATTGTGAACTGCACCTAGCCTGAGGACAATGGCAGCTGGAAGATTCTATGAGCGGCCTAGAAAAGGAAGGAAGCGCTAAGAAGACAGGCGAGCAAACTGAATCACGAAGCGCGTCATACACCCGCCGCTTACCTTGTGACGTCCGCGTCGTCGTATGAATAGCCGTCATCTAAGAATACCGAAAAGGTTTTTACAGGCTATTTGTGTACATGTCCGTGGTGTGCCGCCTTGAACCGAAAGCAGCAGGACCACTGACTGACCACAATAACTATACTACTACTATTACAATTGCAACTATATAACTACTATTTGCTAAGCGCTGGGCTTACTTCAGCTGCTGTCTTTGCGAACGATGGCGTTATACTGAGAACGAAAATTGTCCGTCCTTTACGAACAAGTCTCTGCTGGTCCCATTGCTGTTGGGAACGAGACCAAGATGGGATGGAGACCAAACGAAAGTAGTAGTCGCCGTGAACGAGACAACGAGTGTCTACGAAACCGAATAAAAGAGGGCAATAACAACTCATAACAAGAAGATTCTTCCTGCCTCTGTCCACTGTTCACTGCTGCTGTTCCTGCAAATATCTCACTAGCTTCGTTTCTTTCTCGTTTCCGTTTCGAATATAGGAGACCAAAAGTACGAAATTTCGGCTTCCTTGTACGTTCTCTTTTTTGTTTTTCGGCCATAGCACGAAACGAAATGACAAGGAAGTGTAGACTTCAAAGAAGAGAGCTTTGATCGCTGCCATATTTTCATTCATAATACGAGCCCCTCGGGGCGGCTGTAAAAAAAAAGAAAGTTCAAATGGAGACAGAGCCATGGGAAACGAACAGGGTCCTAGCTATCACTACCTCCATCATAATCGCAAAGGCCATCGGAGCCGCTTGTAAAACCAAGCAGCCAACGAAGTAACCGTTCGACTCCATACTTTCATTCCCATCTATCGTAATCGCTCAACTGCCGCTGTCTCTGTTCGAGCATTTGTTGTCGCTAGTGCTTCGTAACTGTGTCAGCTGGATGAGTTGTGGCTGCGTTTGATTTACCTCGCAAATCTAAACTTTCAAAGATAGCCCAGCTGGTGCGCGGATTACCAGAAGTAGCTACAATGGCGGACGAACTATCTTCCACCGACTATATATAACTGCTGCTGCAGCAGACGCTCTATCGTACGTTAGGTTTGCTGCGGGTGGCACAGGGCAATTGCATTGCAAAAAATAGAAAGCGAAATAACCAAAGAGAGACGGAATTACGCCACGCGACGTCTAAGCGATGTGGCGAAGTCGCTCGCCTTGGATGTCATTGTATTAAATGATTAGCTGCGAGCTGAGCGATCACAAGGCGCGTCGCCGTATCATCACCCTACGAGAAGTATGTGACGTGTAGCCTACAAGAGCGCAAGGTCAGAGGGCAGAATGTGCATAAACCCTTATAACTCCATCCAATAGTTTCGATCACAACCCCGCTATAAAAAGAAGGTTAGTACTGAGAGCTTTGAGGCCGGTGAAAAAATATCTGTTTATGTCAATAAGATCAACACTGAATGGTGGACGCATTGATGAGCATATAGGCATGATGATCTAGTGAATAGGGGGGGCATCCACAACTTATCCCCTCAATCCGGAAAAGCAATTTGACAACCTGACAAAACAAAAGTTAATCTGAGAAGATAGAAGAAAAACGCCACGAAGAATACGAACGCCCCAATAATACGTGTAGAAACGAAAAACTCACGGGAACTTCGATAGCCTAAAACCATAAGCAATAAATTTTCATATCATTCGTGCTTACCACGAAAGTATTAAATCAATTTTTTACATTGCATAAGGGAAAAATTTCAGTTCTACTGTATGTAACGATGAATGGCCAAGGGTTTCCACGAAACGATACCTAATATTCGGCTGTCATACTAATGGCGCACACTTGCGTTGTAACGTTCTCTCTGAAAGCCGTCTCAAACGATAGGACAAATCTAGGTGATGCAATTATTACCAATAACTGTTTATCAAGTCATTTTGATGTTTTTGGCGTTCCTCATTGTCATTTTTATATTCTTATCTAGCGTTATATAGCTTATCTAACGTTAATTGGTTCAGCTCACAGTAGAGCCTTCGGAACTACAATACACTCACATGAGAACTCATCGGCTCCATCAGCGCAGTCCTCCACTCCATTGCACATCTTCGAAGTGCTGTAGCATGAGCCATCGAAACACGACGCGTAACCAGCAGAAGTAACACAAACACGAGGCCGCCGGCCTACGTACGCATCGCTGAAGAGCGCCAAGCCAGACACCTGTATTACACGTACAGCAGGGAAAGTACAAAAAATCGCGTAACGCATAAGTCATGTAATAATCTCATTGAAATTAACTGGTAAGATCGCATAGGTAGAGGATGCGACCGGGACTTGGCTTTCAATGTTTGTTTAATTAGACAATTAAATACTAAGGGTTTGTCCCACTTTGGATGTGATGCGGGCCGCCCCGGTATTTACTTCGACCGTTTATTCACCCATACTTCGAGAAGGTGATGGAATGTCTTTCGCGTATTCCTCTGCAATCACTCGTGGCTGCGCATATCGTGCAACGTTCGGTTAAGAGCATAAATGAAACGTGGTAAGACCATGCCAACTCTGGCTGTCTGACCCTTCCGTGCAATTGCCCTCATTTCTTTATGGTACGTAAGTCACAGATGGAGATCATGATATGCCATCATTGCTAGAGCGATAACACGCTTATGTGATGATGCGCCGCCGAAGTTGCATGATCAAACGATTAGGCCTCAGACAAGGTCAACAGAAGTAGCAACGCCAACTCTGCTAGGGGCCTCTGCACCCCGCGTCCCCACAGAAGAAAAGCCATTATGTGACAACCAAATCACAATCTGCATGATGCAACTAAGACACGATCAATCGAGAGAGTGGAAAAGGCTGCGTAACGGCCATTTGACCTTACAATGTTTTCCTGTCCATTAAACAAACGGCATCTCTTTCAGCGACGCGACCTCTGCGCCTCACACGCCTGTAGGGACATCTTGTATGGTTCCAGTATTAGCAGTCTGTTGTGTGAACAGGCCAATGTAAAACGCACACCCCCAAGATAAACTCATATCCACGAGGCTAAACGCTTCGGCGTAAAGCTCACAAGGGTTCACCGTATACAGCCGCATGAATAACAACAATTGGGTGACCAGTGAAGCGTACGCCTGCTCAACACAAACAGTTTATCTTATATGCCTTCCAACGAAACGTTTGCCACACCCTGAAGTTTGCTCGCATATTCGGCCAGAATGTGGCAGATAAAAAAAGATGGAATCACTGGCCATATAGAGACTACCTAACGAACCCCATTTAATAGGTGAGCCAGATCGAGGTGCATCGACATTGATATCATCGCTGTTGTACACCAAGAAGGTATTGTTTGATAGAAACAATTCTGCGGTCATGTCGTCTAAACGACCTACTAGCGTGACATGTTGCGAAGACGTTACGGTCGAACTGTGCAGCCACTGGTCATGAGGTGTGGGTTGTTAACATAACTTTGTTATGTCTTATTCGTTGCAAACTGGAATTGAACGGATCGATGTTGCATTCCCGTTTATAGAACAGTAGTTTATTACTGAGAGCTCGTTTGGAGAAACTGGGTGAGAATTAAGCCGGAGCAATATTTAATGGCAGGACCAAAAGAAACATTTAGTTAGCAGGAACTAAAAGTTGAAATACATTGTTTTTTCATCGAATAAATTTTAGTTTTCAATTCATATTTAGTAATACACAACTTACACCAAATTGATTTTTCGTATCACTAGTATATTCTTCGGTAATAGCATCGGTAGTACATTGCAGCACTCTGTGTTTTATTCAAGGAAACATTTCTCCTGTTAATTAGACGTGATAGGACAGAAGTACGAACATATTCGGAAGGGCCTGCTCGTCAGCGGGTTACTTTTTGGGAAAACATTGTGGGAATTTTAATATAAACTGGTCGTTACTGCTGCACACGGCGCTAAGTGATAAAACATAAAAAGTTGTTTTGCGTCCGGTATTTGGCGCATTCGAACTGAAGTCCGAAAAAAAAAAACTATAAATTTGTTTCTTCACAGATAGCCCGCGACGGCGCAAGTTGTTATGCCCTTCTGACGCAGTCTACTTCGGTGCGATAAACACGATCGTAATATTTCAAGGACTTGATAATAACTTGTCGGACTTCTAGTTGCCTTTACTCAAGTCGGGTTTATGAAGATGACCATTCTCGTTAGTTAGTAAAAGGACAGTGTAAACCTTAACTCTGCAGAAGGAGTATAATACCTTGATAAGGATTTTTCACAGTAAAAGAAACTTGCTTCTAACAACCGGCAAATGCAACAACATGGTTCTACATCGTTAAGTTTGCCAGCTCGTTAAGCGTTAACTAGATAGAAGTATACTACAGTCTGCCTTAAAAAATAAAGCTCCTTGATGGATAAGCTAGACATAAACGTATTGCTACTGTATCTTGACTTCAAGAGACAGTCCATGTGCATCTCTGAGTCGTAACAAAATGTGGATGTGTATAATTATGATAGAACTATCTTTTAATTAATCATGAGAGTATACGATTTCACTGCACTAGCGATAATAAAAATTAACCGGACACTCGAATGATTTGTCTCAGTTGTTGGGCATCTAATGTCTGAAGTCATTACCTGAAACGTCGAGTGGGTGTCTACTTGTGTGGCATGGGGCGCGTCGCTATCGCTAAATTCCAATGCGGCCGCCACCTGGAAGTGTCAAAATAGGACAAAATTAGGCGTCCTTCCTCTAATGCTTAAACATCACCTCCTACTTGATTTGAAGTTCAATACCGAGATTTCGGTCAAGTGTGTTCCTAACCATAATTTCAATGTGCAGCTGGTTTTCTATCAAACGCTATTTACTCATTAAGAAGCACTAGTGAATAAAATGTGTATTAATACTATTCGAATCCACCGCAATCTCCATGACGTAGAGCAACTTTCTACATTTCAGTGTATAACTATTCATTGTAACAAGTTTAGATAGACTTAATACCAAAACACATCTTGCTTCTTAGATATACACGATATTTGTTAACAGCATTCGTCTGATAGCAACGTGGGGTGCATCGTCTCCCCTGAAGCTTCGATAGAAATTCGACTTAATAATTCATGCGCACCCGCTTCATTTTCTAGTTTCCCGTTTTGCCTTTTACTTGACACCATTGTTGACTAACGTTTAATTTGAGACAAGGAGACAGAAAGGCAAATAAAAAGAAAAACCTTATTGCAGAAAAAATCACTTAATGCAAAAGGTTCTTGTAAATGCGGCGTTAGCTGGCCTTCGTTGACTAGCAGAGCAGCAAAGCTAGCAAAAAGCTAAAAGGCCGTTCCCGGACTAACTCTCTCGCTCCCGAATCTTTTCTCGTCCCTGACGTCTTTCAGCTTCGCCACAACTCTTTTTCTCGCTACGGTGATCCGCAGTGCTCGGAAGAGCTTCTGTATCAGGGCCTTGCTGCGTTCCACCGTGGCATGACACAGTCCCGCCTTCGCCCGGAGCTCATCGCTCTGGGTCAGCAGCCCAGACAGCAGCGACGGCGGTCGCCGTATTTGTGGCGAGGCCAACTTGCCGGCGTAATGAACAATGATCATCTCTAATACTAGTTTCTTTTTTCCTTCGTTTATATGTAACGAAATCCAACAATGTTCCAGGAACGACAGTTGTGCATGGACGGAACAGACTGAAGCTAAAAAGAAGTTCTTTCACGATTTAACGCCTTGTTCTTCCCTCCGGCAAATAGAGATGTGGGAGACGAGTATCAAGCAAGAATTGCGCACATACACACACAATGAGCAACACAAAGCGCCGTTACTCATACTTGTCTATTAACGATTAGAAAGACGAATATTTTTGTACAACGATTAGGATTCGGTCGGGTCGAGCTAAACCTTCCAGACTTTTACTGCTTGCTTATGAGCGCGTTAGTTACCGTAAAATTAAAGTGGTAGCAGAGTTGAGGCAAACCTAAAGTAAGCGCCGCGTATAGAGCGGTCTATAAGTCTTACCGTTTTTCTACCCGTAATGCGTCGTCAGCCGTCGTCGCCTACGGACTGCCCTGGGATTTTGACCGCAGAGTCCACCAAGATTAAAGTTATTAACATGTTCATCTACTGTGTGGCAAGCCAGAAATGTTTATTATTGATGAAGAAAACTGGCTAAAGGAAGCTACTTTGACCGGTCGGATATTGATATGTCGTCGTTTAATCAGTTGTCAGGACAAGATCGCAAGGAAACACTACGGTGCCACCAAAGCAGAGTGCGCCGCATCATCAGTGCGTTTCCCTAACAACCTTTGCCTTCCTTTCTGTATAAAAATATAGCGTTTATAGTTACCACAAAAGAACTAACTAGAGACCACGACGACGCTGTCTGAATGTTAATCAGACGCTCGCGAAAGGAAGACAATAATGTTTCAGGATGATTACTAAAACTATAACAAAATGAGCGGGCTGTTGGGTACGTTATTACTACTGTTCTTAGGGCAGACTTTATATGTACACGTACATGTGATGGTGGTCATAGTGACATGGCAAAGTACGCGGCACGTGACGCAAGGCTATGAAAAATTCCAATTGATAACCGAAATCATTTTAACTGAAGATAAGAACTTTTTATGCTCTGTAAAAGGGTAAGGCCGGTTTGATCGACATGCGTAGGGCAGACTGGGTTGACAATGAAACTTCTCATGGGTATGCGATTCAGAGCTTCACCGTAAAATGTTAACGTTCATCACATCCTTTACGTACAACATGATTTTATAGCGGAAACATTCGTAGGTACGTCTAATGGTGATAAGTCAAATTACTGTGATCAGCTCAAACAAATTCACACGGATGATAGTAGGTCCAATATGTGCGTCTAAGCATTTTTCTGTTAGGCCTTAAGATTTCACGGGCAAACTATTTATTGCTTTCCCAGGTAAACAAATTCCAAATCATTCCGATGTTTAATGGACTACGCAGCATACCACCTTGTACCTGATGAACTGATGATATAACAACCCATTTAGGTCTGAGGGCCTATTTAACAGATACGTTACACAATATCGAGCTACGTTGGCATGCATGCGTACTATTATTTCTATTAGGACATAATTAAGGATTAATGTGGAAACTCTTAAAGCTCATCGGCCAGTCCAGTACATATTTCAGATCTCGGCTTACATGTGAACCCCTCCAGCGACATTCCTAATCGCGAATTGGCCTTCATCCCTTCAAAATCGTTCTTGTCACCCCTTTCGTCAACACAAAGACGCGACCACAAGTCTCTCACGAAATAATCATAAGTGGTTACGTCGTCATCGTTGGTCGACAAGAAGTGAAGGACTGCGTCAAATTTGCTCTGACGCAAAGCGAATCTCGCCTCGTCTCTGTTCCATGCCATAGCTAACAAGATATTGCGCGTAAATGAAGAAAACCGCTTTTCTTCTTTTTTCTTCGTTTCTAAAGACGTAAAGAAACGTCACTCGAAAAGCTTCGACTGCAGTTTTCTGTTGTCCAGATGATAACACTTTCGGTATAGGGTTTAAAGTTGAAGCTATCAATTTGGTGCGAAAGTGGCGCCAATTAGAAGCAAACTAAGTTCCATTAATGGCGCGGCTGCTGGAGTTAATGCCATACATAGCACGTATGATATATGTATATGCTCGTCAGTCAGAAACATCCTCTTATGACGTACACGGGGGGAGGGGGGTCTTAAGGAGGGAAGCTACCCCTCTGAAAACGGTTTTTGTAAGGTAGATATCGCTCGGAGTGAAGCTATCCTGCATGCCCGCCTCATGGACCCTAGAATGCCGGTCGACATGGTGACGAAATGCAGGGAGCACTTCCTTCAGTGCTGTGAGCATCGTTGCCGTACCATCGATTTGTTCATGGTCGTCCGACTGTCCTTCTATCCAGTCGTGTGAAAGAGTGTGTCTGTCTGTCTGTATTAGCGTTGGCATTGGATCGAATTTTACCTCTTCAGAGCTGCCGACCATTCATCTGACAAAATACGGAAAAAACAGCGTATGAGAAACAACGTTGACAGAGGACTCGTTGATACAGGGCGTTAACGCTAAACACACCTGTTAAGAGGAGTGTTCATATATTGTACGTACCACAGTTTTGGTCAGTCTTGTTCAAATGGAAAATCTTCACACAAATGACTCAGTCTCTCACAGCCGGTAATGGATTATGTGTATATGGTGGATTAGTGCATCAATCGTCACTTTGCTGTCCCCGCTGCTTCGATATTAGATGGTGACATATTTACACAATATTTGATTTAAATTTGGTCCTTTTTATTCATTTTCGAGAGAGGTACAAACCTTCCCATCAATACCATTTCTAGGTAACCAGAAGTTATAAGAAACCTATTTCTCAATGTGACCTCTCTATTGTTCAATGAGATCGATGAAAGGCTACAGGGTACCTCCAATCGACTAGCATGAATATAACATAAATTCACGTTCAATACAATAATTAAGCCACAAGAAAAACTAATATTGTTTTGACTAATTAGTGCGGCTTGTAGCCATCTGCCCGTTTCGGTAGGTATGAACGTTAAAAAAAATGGGCATTAACGACAAATGTAATAACTCAGTATGCATATTTACCCTTATAATCACCAGAAACGCTGTGCGTACACATACCTTACGCAAACGCACATACAGAGGTCAAGCTTATTTAGGTACGTTTAGGGCGCAATCTTCGCCTTTATGATATCTGTGTCCACTTATCTATAAATGACCCAATGCTATTTCGTGAGCAAGCACACACATAAACGCGGCCATGTATGATTAAAATAGGGTGCGTATGGGATCCACGAAAGGAATCCAGCATCTATGGCAAGGTCATGTAGACTCACGGTAGTTGCCAGTAGAATTTTTATTGCGATCCACAGTGTTGTTGAGTTCGAAAAAAGCCGACATAAGTGCCTCTTATGCCCACCGTCTACCTGCTTATAGTGATGCCGTTAGTAGTAAGTCCCGTTTACGTTTCCTTATGGCGGTAGTCATAAAGTAATATAAGGTTATTTCTAGATACGTGTGCACGTGGACAGGTAGAGTTGTTGACTGAGTGAGACGCTTCTTTGCTCGGGGATGGTTGAGTAAGTCGATCAGGGTTCAGGTGTCGGCAACGGTGTACAGCAGGGTTCACTCACTACCGTCTGCGTCTGTTTGCTGGTCGCCTTTCCACCCTTTCAGTTCAAGCAGGTAATGCTCCTACTAACTACTTTCACCCGTTGCCTTCCTCTCTCTCTCTCTCTCTCTCTCTCTCTCTCTCTCTCTCTATATATATATATATATATATATTTTCCTTTTTTTTTTACCTTGTTGCTAAACTTAAGGAGTAAGGAAAACAGCTTGGCGACACACTTGGGACTTCCGTGGGTTGAGGCGCAGCTTAGGCAAATGGCTGCAAGGGATGCATAAACAGGAAGGCATAACACTGAGGATTGTTCCCGACTCAAAACCTTGTGTGTAGTTTATGAATCCATGAAATAATAAATTTTGTCGACATGGGGTAGGTTATGGACCGAATAACGACGTCGCCCACTTGACCATTTCTTTTATTTCAGTGCTACTAATTGGTCAAAATAATTAGAAATTGAGTGACAGGTTGGCATATGCATACGATAGTTCGGTATTGAATATTAGCCTATTTTTACCTAGGTGTTTTCTGACGTACAGAAATATATAGAACTACTAAGAAATGGGAACTGAAAAGTTTTACATGGTACTACTGATCAAATCAACTTATATCATCAATAGGATCATATAAAGCTGGCTATCACGTCAGCCATTAGTGGGCTTTTGTAAATAACTTGTATGAGCAGTGATGACTTGTTATTGATGCCTCTTAGAAGTAAATGCTAAGACACTGAGCGGACAAAGTGAAGCCATGTAACAACCGGAACGAGTCTATTGCCTTAGATTTCTACTGTACTGTGTGGTTCAATCAATACTGTGGACCTATTCACCCCTATCTCATACTGCACTTTTTTTTTCATTCGAGCATTATTGGTATGGTACTTAGGGATTTCCATTGGCGCGCGACACTGCAATAGTGGCTTAGCAGAGAGGGATTATGTAGCCTGAAGAGTGGATATGTTATATCCAAGTCTGCTATTCTACATGTAGAATGTACTATACCGGAACTGTTGTTACTACTGCTGCTGTTGCTATAAGAAACTAGTGAGGAGCTTGTGAGTGACTGGCGGCTTAAGTAATGCCAGGAGGCGTTGGCTGGCCGAGGCTTTGAGGTAATCGCTGGTCTTTAAGTGGCAGCGGTAGTTAGGCAAGTGAGGAGATGGGGATTCAAAAGGATGCAATGAGAAGATTTGCTTTGAAAGCGATAACTCTAGTTTACAGGACAGGTGCAAGCTAAACCGTATACCAGTGTGTGTCCATATCGCTAGCATATATATGAGATAAGTAAATTTTTACTGATTCATTCACATTTATGGTTACTGCAATAGTGCCGCTTTCGTCGGCTTAGATAGTTTCACTCCAGATAAGTGAGAAAGCAGATGCTTAGCAGGTATTATGTAACCGACAGCCACCGACAGACGCTGAACGTAAACCGATTATTATGACTATTTTATCAGGCAATGTCCGAACAACAGGTAAGCAACATTGCAACTAGTTCGAATCAGCGCCACCCAGATAGAAAAGCTGCTTGGAGATTGTACCCCGCCTGCGTGATTAAATTCTGGAATTAAGGCTGAGCAAACTATTTAAATTATTCAAATATTATATATATATACTTTTGAAATGGCAAGTCGTCCAATTGTAAGTGATGATAGCACAGCATACTGCAGATCGAAATAAGCCTAAATGCTTTAGTTTTTAATCGACACTTTTACCCTGACTTGCTAGGGTTTGACATCAATTTACCACCACAGTCGCGCTAGGTCAATCTTATGGTTTATGGAGCTACCTTTTTGCGGTCATGACTACACCGATAGCAGCGTAGATATGCATAGACGTCGAAGACTCTGATGCTGACCCCTATGTGATTTTTTACTGCTATTCTCAGTTTAATTTGTTGTTTATGATATTACGTTTCCTCCCAACGTTGGTTCCCTCTAATTTTCCATTGTGTCTTACCACAAAAAAGAACGATGGAAGGAAGAAAAAATAGTACGGATTTAAGAAGTTTAGATAAGACATTTTACGATCAGTTTCTTCAATCAGGCCTGACTGAAGACCAACTGGGCTAATGCTGTCGTATGGGTTATCCGTAGTACTGTTGCTGGCGGCAAAAGAAGGATCCGACAATTTCTCTAACCTTTTTCTCTTGCTAACACGAAAGCAGAACAATGTTTAGAGATACTCTAAAGGGAATCTAGGTCTCTTTTGACGACTGCAGTGATGGCAGATGGCCGTGAGGGTGTCAGCTTAAAGCGCTTCTTAATGGCGAACGAGAAAAATGACTAAGACCGCATGGCGATTTCCCTCAGTCTGCCTGTCCACCATAGTGTCCTACTGCCTGCACCTTCTTCTCAATCATATCCCCGTTTTTTCTCGCAACTCAGTACATTTTCAGGATCTGTGTACGTAGTAGCGCCCCATAGTATTAACGGTATCCTTCTCTGCCTCACGACGTGTAAATACTTTTGTAGAGGAATCTACTGTCCCCAGGGTTTTCGCATCATGTTACAATGTGCAGATTGTGTGCCAACAGGAGAACCAATAGGACTCAGAACGAGTCCTTCTAGCCTCAACCATCTTGGCTTCGTCCTACACTGTTTGCCCTACACTTATGCAAGCGCACTCGAAACGGCGACGGCGCAATGGCGAGCTACCCTGCCAGCGGCAGCAACCCTCTTTGCTGTCTTCAGTTTTCTGAGTCTTTACTCCTCAGGAAATAGAGTTTTACTAGCTACTGGTGGAGGTAGCAGAAGTGGCAGGATTCGTTTCGTCCGAGCCAGCTAACCGCTCCAGTAAGCCGATATAACGGGCTGGCGGTACTTCGTTGGCTCCTGTTTGGGTCGAAATCTTTTTCGAAGTTTCTTTGGATAAACCGAGTCCTTCACATGGGATCAAAAAAAAAGGAGATTGTTGTCTTCTGTCTTAGCGCAGTGTTCGTTGTCGTTCTCTGTCTGTTATGATCTTCCATTTCCTCTGTTTTTTCCGTTTTTTTCCGCAGAGAGCGAACCCGGAGTCTGTATGTTATCCAAGGTGAACGGCGCTGTGGATGCCACATCCTTCTGTTCAAGTGGGGCGCTTCCTGTGCTTTCCTCATGGCTTGATTTCATCGGCGGGGTCTTGATGCCACCACCGGTTTTCTTCTGGTAATACAATAATCGCGTGTAACAAATATATGAGTACTTTGCTCTAGCAGAAACTAGATCCGTGGCGCTGTTCGCATCAATGAAAGAAATCCACTCAGTACGGCCGGACGAGTGAGCTGGCCTAACATTCAACCTCAACTATTGGTGTTGGTCTTTCTGCTACTGATGTGTGCTGGTACTGTGCATGACAATGTTCAGGGGGTGATCGAGGAAGGGGATGAGGGTCGGGAAACCGCTGGAGAGAAGGGATTCAAGCTTAAGGAAAGCGAAAGCAAGTGAAAGATAAAAAGAAACAGTGAGTGCGAAAAGCTAGTAGGGTGCACTAGATTTTGCTATGTTGCAAAAGCTAATCGGTCTCCAAGGCTTACAGTTGCAAAATCCATAAGACCATCACTCAGCATCAACCCCACTATGACAGCAAGGACAACGAAGCAAAAAGGAGGGCGGGGGAGGGAGACGAGGAAAGATCACACATCTCTGACAACTCTCGCCGAAAATATACTATCTATATGAAACTATATAACTTCGCACATCTACTCTATTCAACTGGAACATGTACCCTGCTTGAGTTGAATGATACAAAATCGTATGTGAATATATATACGAGTGCAGAGATTCTTGGAAAGACGTCAAGACTTTGTCATTTTATTCTTTCATCGCACTTCGTAAATCTACTAGATATGTTACACGAGTAAGTACAAGGGAAAAAAAAGAAACAGAAACAAAGAACTCAAAAAGTTCAATTGCCTGTATTAAAATTAACTTACCCTGCGCGTAGAAATCGGGTGATGGATGTATGTAGCGAGTACGTCAAGTGGTTGAGATGAAATCCCAACGATTGATCCGACATCGCCAAAAACGGTTAGATCGATAGTTGAACCGGAACGGTCTTTCGATTCACTGCGGATGCCCACCTGCCCCGTGAACATTTAATATGACAATGGATATGTACCTTAGTAAAATTTACGAGGGCCTTGCCTTTGCCAATCAGTATACTGCCGAAACTCGTACTGAGCAAATAAAAACAACCCTAGTATGATCCCAACTCACGTTAAAAAGCTTCAAATCATTAGCTGACCGTTGCTAGGGGCAAGAGCGCAGAAGAAACGGTTAGCCAAGGAGCACAATGGATAAAGCATGAGGAGCTATGGATGGAAGCTGGCAACGAAAAGTATGACCACATGTAGTAACTGGTTCTTTCTATTTCCTAATAGGATTAGTTCACCTATCTCCTGATATCGGCAGGTACGAATAGAGACATCTCCTGTAAGGCCGGAATGAAATTATCTCTAACGAAAACGTTTTGCACTAACCTATACTGATTCCTGCAATTATGCTAGCTACTTCAATATTGTTATAACAACGATTTATTCTGTTTATGACAACATAAGAGCTTACTTTGTTCATGGCAATTCCGTCAACAGGAAACTCAAGGCTGTCTGCAAGGAGTTTATCATCCGCTGTAAGATCATATACAATAATGACAGCCCTTGGAGCCATGTCCTTTGTTAGCGTGATCGCGAACGTTCGGATCGAGGATGTCATGGCTTCCACTCCCGACCTGATGATTACTCCCTTTGACATTACCTGTATTTGTTTCAAAAAAAAAAACAGACTTAGTTTATGTGTCTCGGGTCTCAAATGACTCGGATCTGTAATATGTGTCCTCAACATATACACAATCTGGGTCCACATCGTCGTCTTTGGGTGGCCAGTACTCTCCACAGGTAGGTTATATCATTTATAACACTAATAGGATGGTCATAATGATCCTTTTTCTTGTTGTAGAAACTTGACTCATGCATCGATTCTTAATTAAGCACGCATACATGTCTACAGAGAAATGGAGCAATAACACTATCGACAAAATGAAGTCAGCAACTGCTCTTTCTCGCCGCTGCTTAAGAAATCGACCCAGATCTAAGCCATTATCTGGCCCATGACATCATTTCTTTATTCAATGATGGGCGAATGTCGCTACTGAAATTGTTGTACTCTAATGGGCATGTACGATACGCAGCGATGTTACCGTTCCCTCTTTCAGAGTCTCGTCTACTATCAATAATTGTTGGCGGATACATCAAGTGATGATAACAAGGCTGTGTCACCAATGCGTGCGCACCCTACACAGTATTCATTACAACCGAATATAGTGTATGTAGATTAAGTATTTATCTAATAGGATAGCAATGCGGTTATTCCGCAAAGCGCTCGTCGTACATTATATATTGCCACGATGTCCCCGATCCACGCATCGTTTCTGGGTAGCGTAATCGAGTATAGTGAGCGAGCTTGGCCATTACGCTTTGCGCGAGATAGCAACGTCGGAACAAACAGTCGTCTTCCATTGGCATCCGTTTGTTAAATCTATGCGATGGCATTGCATAAAGGCATTGAATCGTTCGAGCCTTATGTGTACAGTAGCTTCATGTTATTAGATGAGATATAATACCCAGACTCTCATACGAGCATCGTATGTGTTTCTCTGCAGATGCATCTACATCAAGATCTAACGGTACCTATTGTTAAAATCGATGCACGGGACCCGACCCGGCCCGGCCCGGCCGTCAAGGTCATTGCGCACGATAGTAAACCATATGAGCGGACGCGTTAGGTACAAGCGGTTACGGTCGAAAGCGGGCACGGACCCAACATTCAGTATGTAGGATTGGAGGAGAGAAAGATAAGAGCTGAAAGCACTGAGCCAAAGCCTTCATTTTATGCTACCATTGAGATCGGTGTATGACACGAATGATTGTTCAAATTTTCACTATGTGACTTTGGTGCCAGAAGAATCCTTAAGGAAAGGGAGAGCTTCAGCTGTTTATATTTCAAGCGAATCCGTGATGGCTACGATGGCGTAAAAGGACGAGTAAGCTAGGAAGAATCGAATAGCCGATTTTGTGACAGCCTCTACTGCTGCTATAGCTGTCAACCGGGGGCAAACCGATGGCTACAGACGAGCGCCTTGGCGGAGTCACTGTGCCGTATTATGGTCATATAGTTGACTCAATTACTTACCAAATATTGGAACGACTCAACGTAGTAATTTGCTCGGACGTGGAAGATGATGAACTCGCCCACTTTAGCATTACGTGTGCTTGTCGATATTGAAAGATGGTGCGAATTCTCAGAAAACTCTGGAAGGAGCACTAGCTTCGCTCGTTCCGTCCCAAAGTACTCGTCGAAAAAGCGGGCCTGTAAAAAAAAGATCGCGCGGAGACGGAAAAACGAACGCCAATGAAGTGTGATTTTTTATGTTACTCAGTGGTTCTGTTCTGTTAGTGAGGCTTCATAGAAAAGCTAAAAATAATCAGATTACCAGAGATGTGATTAATTATTGTTTTAGCTTAGAGGCAACTTAGCTAAATTAACTTGATTTTGAAGCCCATTCCTGCACAGATCTAGCTTTTTTTCCTTCAGGGAACTTACTTCAAGGAAGATCGGCCGCGATGAGTTGGACCAGTTCGGAGTGACGTCAATTTGTACCTCCCAACGCGTGCCAGCCGTTGGCAGAATCCGAGGGTGTTGAAGTTTCGGCTGTGCGGCAAGACTAGGCACGAAGATGTTTACATTCAGATAGTGTGATACCGGACGTCCGCGGAACCACTCTAGCTCTACAGGAGTACCGTCCTGATAGCGCAACTCGATCTGAAATCGATATGGGACCGAACAAGAAAAAGATCTTCAACCAAGCACATACTTTCCATTCAACCAGGAAGCGCTTCAGCTATCTCAGTCTCTCCAGTCGGTGGAATACTGGTCGATCTACGGTAACGTCATCGGCTAGCCACGGAGGGTTGGTTGCAACAACTTTATTTCGCGTCCTGTCTTTACATACGGGCCGGTTGGCAAAAACAAAGACTATTTATACAGGACCAACAAATAATACCGTCAGTACTCCATACGATAATGCTACCTTTTAAATATAATTTGCTGTCTGTATTAACATTGAGCGAGTACAATTGAGCTATGGTTAAATAGCCTTCTCTCACAATTAAGTCCCTTATGAGTAACACACTATTTGTGGTATGTATCTCAAAAGATAGAAAGATGGTTGATCATGCGTGGCGATTAAGCTGAATCTGACGATCCGACATGGGTCAGCCACCTAAACATTTCAAAGAAACCTTGTTTGCCAAAAATATGTCAGATCGAAACATTTTTTCTCGACCCCTTAGGAATATGGATGCGATGTCATTATGACGTATATTTTTAAAACCCCTAATATTTGCTCTAATCACGTTAGATGTGCTAAGATGTATCTCGTCTAACTAGAATACACATCGATACGCCCAATGTAAGTCTTGTAAATTCATTCATCAATTTTAACTATGTAGCAAATTACATGTTTCTATACATGCCTATATTTGTGCATGAAAACTAAATTCTAATCTTCCCTAGTGATCAGTTGTGTTACTTACGTATGCACGAAATGGAAGGCCAGGTTTGAACACCTGTTTTGCAGGTCCTTCGAACCGAAGCGTGTATGATTTCCGAAAGATGAGCGACTCCGAGTAACCTTTGCGAATGAGCGATGTCCTTGCGTCCATCACCTTTGCCTTGACAACTAGTTTGAATCGCTGCACGTTTTTCGTCGACCGGAGGAGGTCGCTAACCGGAAACTCAAAATTCCATACTCCGTAGAACTGCAATAGATTACAGGGTTAGCGATTGAATTGGTGGGCGCACGAAAAAATAGGTCATGGGGGAATGCAGAGCCTGTGGGGCGTCGTTATCGATGATCGAGATGCAGATTAGGAGCATTCCGATCGCCTATAAGTTTACAGGCAAAAAAAGCCACTAGAGCGTCCTCTCGTAGAGCTCTAGTTTCGAACATAGGAGCATATCTCCTTGCTCTTACATCACCATTTTCACAAATAGCCTTTTCTTGAGACCTTATCCATGACACTAACACGGGGACTCACTAGTTTGTCGCCTTGAAGACGAAACCAATACAACAAAAATTAGGACTTAGAGGGAAATGACGCTATCTTGTTCACAGATACGGCAAGGTTTAAACAAAAGCACATACGTTTAAAGAATATATATAGAGTTCTTTTATTGCTGATACGATTTTTTGGAGTGAACCTAATTTGGCCAAGGTACAATTTTTTTTATGTGTCTTTAAGTCTACGCATATGCCCGTTGATATATGTAAAGAGGTTCAGGACATGCTTTAGCCACAAAAATGATTCACTACCAATTTCTATGATAGTATTTGGCGTTCCAGCCTTTTTGTTTTTGGCACCGCATGTCCTTTGGCTGGAATCTCTTGTTGGTCGACAGTGACCTAGGCACTTCAGTAGATTCTTAACAAACAACAGTGTTTATCTTGGCAAATGTCCAAGAAGAAATTGCATTTGAAATGGAGGAAGAGACGACGACGACGCAAAATACGAAGGAAGGACTTGTATTAAAAATTTCGGTGCGTTTTGTTCTGTGTTTACGGGAACTTAGTGACAAGCCGGCCTACGTAGTTGAAGAGGGTTAATTAACGTACCGAGCAGGAAATTTACCCGATTATATCGATGAAAAGATTTACGATTTCATATTAATTGAACCAGTTCAGATAGCTTCCAGAATGTATATCCTCGACATTGAATGCGCCATTACCTTGGCAATATATATGTCGGTCATTTGCGTACCATCGTCTATAGCAATCATACAAATGCAAAATCAGATACACCCCACGTATGAAGGTGAATGAGCTGCATACGTTCGTGATTGCACACTCATTGTTATTATTTTAATATAAATTCCTATTTCTGACATGATTGAGAAATCACTGAACAGTAACTTCGTCACAAATGTGTTAAAAACTTCATGAATGTATTGAGGCCCGTTTGGCTTATCTTATTTTACCTGTTCTCTGAATCGACAGTTGTATACTGACTTTCGCTTCAGGAGCGGACTAGTTGACATGAGCAACGATTGAATGAGATCAGAAAATGTCCTATATTAATGTTCTGAAAGTTGAAAAGGGTTCAAGGTCGTTTAATAGATATTACTTTATCTAATACTTGTAAGCGCGCGCTCTTTCATGGTGACACTACTGTTTACAGTAAGTCAAAAACGCGGTGGAAGCTATCATATGCCTGAATCTATATTTAATTGTTTGATTTTTTAGTTTGTCTCTATGACGCCGCTACCGCTAGTTGTTTTTCCAAACTATAGAGCGACATGATACAAATACAGATGTACAAACAACGGTCGAAGCGAACAAACAGCCACAGACAGGAAAGGCGATAATTTTAGTGGAAACCGAAAGCGTAAGCGTTACTTGTGGTGAGCCGCACGCGTATCCCATACCACATCACGCATCCTGTAAACTGCGGTATGTTTGTGCGCTGTGACGGCTAGGGTTTTGAACATCTGCGCGACTGGTCTGTCTGGCCACGGCTATAGTTGCCATCCCCGTTCCTGCTGCTGCCTGCACTATTTCGCCTTTGTTGTGTGCGCGAAGTTGACGGAAAGTGCGTCGAACAGCAAGATGTGTCCGTCTGTATCTTCCCGTGACGATGTAACACTCTTTCTTAGGAATGCACTCACTCAATCCGTGTGGGGGTGCGGGGAATGATACCGTCGACTATTCGTTTAGAGCTTCATGGGTCGTACGTGGCGAGAAGAAGACACCTCATTTGGCAGCACGAGACCTGTCATGATGGCAAGTGGTACATTTGACGGTAGCTATTTCATAGTGGGAGCAGTATAAATGGCATAGTTCTTATCTTTCAGACATACCGAACGTTGATCATCGCTCTAAGTTCAAAGTTCTGTGCTCTTCGCAGTGACTCGGATTGCCTGGGATGCGTCGTGGTCCATGGTGAGACCCAGCGACACATCTACTACTGGCATATGCTAACTTCCCGAAAGTAAGTGTGCGAAATATTAACTTGTCAAAGAAATCGTGATAAAATCACAACAGCCTACTCGTGGTTTTATTGTTTAGTTGTTGTGGAAGCGATTCGAACGTCAAAACTTTTGGAATCAGACTTGATATGCTGCGACTACAGCCGAAATCAACATGGTGCCTACCCACAGTTGGTAAGCACTAGATAACTAACTCTTACAATCAGTTTCGCTGCTATTGGTATCGAGTTCAAGAAATTTTGAGTTTTTAGTACTGAATGCATATAATTATATAGGCAAAGCCGACCTAACATCGTATCGACTGGTTTTTATTTTAAGCATTGTATAATACCATATATATATATTGGTATAATATGATGACAGGTTACAACTTATTTTTTTCATCTGCAGCAGTAAATAAGCCGATGAAACGTCAGCTGATGGTGACGATGGCCGATGCCATCGACACGACTAAATGTTGATCGACTAAGTATCGACAAGGCACCCATAGCGGGCTCCGAAAACTCTTTTCTTTACCTTCTACATTTCGACTACTTTAACGTGCCGAGGCCCGATATGATCTGATTTTGTGGGTGTATATAGATGAAGACTATGCGCATAACACGTAAATACGCTATTTGTACTCTGTACAGAGAGGCACATTCGGGGCATCGCTAGCCTCGCTGACGGCCGACGGCTGCAGCCGTCGAAACGTGTTATGTAGTTGAAAATGTGGGTAGACTGCCGCTAGAGAGGAGGCTTTTACCCGCTGGGGGGGCAACGGGAAGAGGAACGCGGGTAGCAGTAAGTTTAACAACATTTTCAGCAGGACCTTTTGCTGCGTAATAGTATCGAGAATCTATTAGTCAGAGCAGAGCAGAACACGATAGATCATGTAGACGTAAACCAGTTATATCATAAGACTATATATGGATGGAAACAATGGAAGGATCTCAGTAAAATACACCAGATATTAGGTGAAGTAAAAACATTTGCTTGAGTATGTTCGCTTAGACGATTTCAAGCGTTACAAACCGATCTGAGCTAAAGGCGGACACGCTGAATTTCATTTACTGCGTGTAACTTAGTGATAACTCGGAGCATCGACGTTGTCGGATCTCCCAAAATTCCAGAGGACGTAGGAGACAGAAGCACAAAAGATTCGTAGAATGTTACGGACAGCCGTTTTGTAACTGTTTCTGAAGCTGACCAATGTAACTTAACTTGTTCGATGACTCTGATCTTCAATGCTGAAGGGTGCTAATCTTAAACAATGGCATATTCTAAAGCATTACCTGGATTCAAATATTCATCCTTATCGTGAAAACACTATCTCAAAAACAGTTTTAAATAATACTGGATACTACTATAGAATAACAGTAGCTGTACTCAAAAAGTCGTTGTAGTAGTAGTATAGAAGCAGAATAGAATCGACTTACCGAGTCAAGACTCATTTCGTAGCCTTTACTCTCTCTGTTATCCTCTTTTGTAACGGCTTCCATAACAGCGATAACGGAAATGTTTCCACCCACCGGAGCACCGCTCGAATAACTATACAACAACAGAAACATAAAGAGTACCTAAGTCAAACGGTTAGCTTTCATGACTTCAGTCGATCAACGCAGCAACGTTACTTTTTAGGAAAAAAAATCGCTTTTTTTTTTTTCAGTTTTCGCTGATCGTCGCCGAGCTTGAAAGAAAATGCTTCGAATACGTCATATTTGACTAAAACATACTCCAGACATATCGTGGAAACCCTATTCTTGTGATACGTTTTATGTTATACCGACATAGATTCAAATTCTACGTATTAATAATATATATAATACGTAACAATAAATAACAAAAAATATATAAGGATACTTACTTGGCATATACAGTACCACGGAGAAACTGTGCTGACGAAATGATGAAAGATGGGCTGTGCACTTGTACCTCAAAGGGCGGAGGATCTGAAGATAATAAAAGGGGATGTTTATTAAAAGATTCTGTTAAAAGATTGCGTTTAGCAATGCGACTCTGATAGTTTCGCCTGAAAAAGGTAAGCGCGTACAGTTAAGTGGGGGGTGGAAATAAGTACGCTATTGGTCATTTGTAAAAAAATGTAAAAAGATTCATGATGATGATGATGGACTGTTCATATTTATGTTTGCGTACTTGACAATGGTAGCACCGAAGTACATACGGCATAGGCCCGCAAATACTCAGAATCTATTCATGTATTTTCACAATTTGCTCGCAATACTCATGCATCCGTACACACACAGTTCCTTATTTCTACTGGCCTCTTCGCAGGCAACCGCAACTTTGTCCTTCATGACACCTTGGCAAAACGTGTCCACTGGAGTGGGCTTTTCAGGTTGCCAAAGTGATTCACCTGAGCCCAAAGTGAACGCCAATTGCCCGTCAAGTGGCCAAAAGCTCATTGCGGAACGTACATATAGTTACATTGGTGTGGCTCATAAGACACCTGTGTTACGCACATTTTCATCTATCGCACATAGCTTAGGTCTTGTTCCTATTTTGGCTTTAGTTGCTAGCACAGTAGGATACAACAACGCGTATATCAATATTTGACTAAATAGGAATAGATGTATAGGTCCATATTTCCAGCAGCTCCAGAGACCAGAAGTAGTTCAGGGCTCTGAATAATCCTTTAGAAACGCTTGTCCGATAGTACGCATTCTAATAGTTATTATTAGCAGATTTTTCTGCATTTAAATATCTATTTCCACCTCTTTGCTGCCCTTTATCATGTACGATAGTAATTGCATTTAATAATGTTATTAATGGACTTACAATATTCCTTCACATAAAAATGTTCATCATGAGAGTAGCCATTTGCTTTGACGCGTATCGTCCACCGGCCAAGTTGAGGTAACTCGCTCAATGGATACTCGAGCCCTAGCCAGCCTGACACACTGCGCCGGGATGACCAGCGCTTCATTTCGAAACCAGATGGATTGATCATAATGATATCGAGCGCTTCCTGATATGCCGTGAACTCCGTTGTCACAGGAATCACCCGAAATTTTACTTTGTACACACGAGAATAGGCCAAAAAGAAACAATTTTGCAGTCAGCTAATTTTCGTCACATCATCAACGTTTTGGTTGGATAGGGCATTGAGCGGTAACTGCAGGGTACCTATTGTGTTTGTAAGTGTATTACATTATATCAAAGAAAGACGAGCAGCAGCACCTTATAAGAAAGAAGAAGCTCAAGCCTGCGTAATATCTAAATCTATTTTTTAATGTTTTTTTTTTGCCAAAATCTCCTGTATATAATTGATTTAAACGTACTGTGATATCCATGAACTATTACGCAATATATTATAACCTTAGAACGAATGCCGAAAATTCGAATCGGTACTACATACCAGTTTGACCTTGTCTGTAAAGCGGCCGATCAATTTGTACGATGATAGTCAATGATCGCTGAAGAAGACTGAGATTCGTCTCGTTACTAAACGCCACGCCTCCATTGAAGTCGTTTATAGCGCCTTCGACTTGCAGCCGATAGTGGCCAGGCAAGAGGTTTGTGGGTAACTGCTTATGCAGATCGACCGTCGTTCGATGAAATTCATATGAAAACATGGAAAATAAAAATACTGTTAGAAGAAGGCTATGAAAAATCTCTGACTTAAACTTTCGTATTAAATTTCTGTTAGCTGGGATGTTGGATAATTTTAAGATATCTGATTCATTTGATCTAGCTAAGCTGACGTAAGGCATGTAAAGTATAATTCGTCGCTTCTATTCATGTTTGATGATGGGTACCGTATCGTAAGGGGTAACACTTTCAACCAGTAGCGATTGCTACAGGTTTAACTGGTGCTACCATTTAGATATGTAGCAGTGGTATTACATATATATATATATATATATATATGTACAATTCATGGCAGAAATGGATGACGTCAAATGAGAAGGTCAAATGAAACCTCTAATAACCACAAAGATGTTAGACAAGTGGTAGAAACTTGCAACGTAGTACTCCCTCTACCGACTGGTCTAGCTGACACTGATGCCATCACCTATTGAAGTCTGTCTTTGTCTATTGTATGATGAAATAGGTTGGATAAGAACCTTAGCAGTGAAGCGGAGAACTGACTTGTGGCCCATACACTGACACAATTTAGACTGGCAGGTTATCCGGAATCTCAGAAAAGGCCCGAATAGATTGTGATTTGTTCAGGACAGCATGTCCTTAGTTGAGAAGCACTGTACCTTTTTCTATAACAATAAGATGCAGTATATTCAGATATTATAGAGTATACGTTCTATATGAAACTCTGTCGTAATTTCTTTAAAGTGAATCAGTGTTTTACGGTGATGATGGCGGCTCACTCATGGTTCGGTTACCTCTGTCAATTGCATAGAAGTCGACATAGATGTTTGAAATCATACCCGTTTCCATTTCGTAAGTTAATGCCCGTTCAAATGCGCTAATACTGTTTCTGTTACTGCTTGTAACTGCTTGACGATTAAACATTGGCTTGTATAACTGCAGACAAGCAATGCCACACTGCAACAATGCGTTGATTTAGCACCATTGTGAGGGACAATTAGCTGCAGATTGGCAAGAACAGACACCATTGAATTCAGTGCAATTTTGCCCTCAGTGGGCGACTGACGAACACACATTGACGAATGTAATTAGAAAATTGCGCCTCAGGCGAGTCCGGCCACGGTTTAGAAAGGTTCCGCAATACGACCGGACTCACCGCAGGACCTATCCCTTTTGACTTGCTCCGTACCCCGTTACTGGCTTCCTAGAAAGCTTCTAAAAGGCATTTTCCATTTCACCTCTTCCCATTGCAGCGTCTACACAACATGTTCAAGGACTTGCTGCGGGCAAATCATTGATCTCTGTTCATAGAGAACATTCCTTTCCCGCTTCTAACCGAAGTAACCCGCTTCGGAGCCTGCGCACTTTCTAAACAGCAGGACACAATGCTCCTTTGCTATATGAGGCCACGTAGACTTCGTCGCATAATGGTGCTGCCCCGTTTCTCTCACTGTTTCTGACGCTTGCAAGATAGTCGGAAATTATTTTGCGCAAGCTTCTTACCTTTGCTGCGGTAAAGAAAACCTCGTTTTGATACGCGTTACGTGCGCAGGTAACGCAATGGCACGGGGATAACCTTCTATGAGCGCAGCAAGAGGACAAGTCGGAGCGAACCAGAACGGCGCGTCAAGCTGTTAGTATCGCTCTATGTGACAGTCGTTGACGGCCTGTTCTTCATCTAAATATAAATGTAACTGTGCCCGCCTTCATCACTAGTTAGCATCTTCTAAGAATATTATGGTGACAGTAAGAGTGATGACCTCACTCTGTTCGTCCGGCGTGTCTCCACTTGCAATAAGGGCTGGAGATCACACAAACATCGGGCTGATTCGAAAAGAGAAGACTATGAAAGATATGAAGAAGGTTAGTTCTAGGAATGGAGTCCTACGGTTGAATTTTACATTGCCTCGTCTGGTGGTAGTTGATGTCCAGTACCTCTGTCCTGAGAAGGAGATACGCACTCAACGAATTGCGGTATTACGGCAACGACAAAATAGGAATTATCATTACTAATCATTGCATCGAACAAGTACCCAATTCGGCCGCTGTGCCGCATGTGGGAGTAATGGCCTCTCAGACGCTCGATCTTCGTTAACGACGCTTTACCGACAGAAGTAAAAAATTTGCCAATGATCAGCGTCTTGTATAACGATAAAATGATGTTATGTAGCAGAGATGCAGTGATAAGTTCTTTAATTAGATGGATAGGGAACGAAATGTGTTTATAGAGCGTAGAGAGTTTAATGGCTTTGCATGTGTATAAACTGTAAAACGATCTTTCCGTTCGACCGACTATCACGGGGCATATAGCGGTTGATATAATCAGTTTCTAATAACAATATGATGGTCAATCGAGTAGAAAAATCGACAAAGGCCACGGAAATTTGGGTCATTAATGCCTTGCGTACGATGTGTATAAGAGAGAATATCGGAAGATTGCCAAAAAGAGATTATGACGCCTTAATTCATGGCTAGAAAATCGACATTTTTATTGGACAGTGACGATGCTGGTGTAATGGTAAGTAAGTACGTATGTACACACATGTGAACTTTTTTCCATCAATTAGATAAAGTTTAAGTTGTATTATTCACAACGACTGGTTACACTGTACAGATAGCACACACATATAATACTGCATGCAAAAAGTTACTGTTCTGCTCACGGTGAAGGTGATTAGTTCGGGTACACCTTCGGATGCAACTTCCTTCTCAATTTTGGCAATTTCGACCCCGTCGCGATGAACGGTGGCTGTAACAATGACGGGTCGGGCAAGCTGGAACAGCGACACTAAGAAGCGGTATGGCTGACCTTGTCGGATGTAGCGTGGACAGAGCACAAGATGAGTGCTGAAATAGAACAGCAGCATATCCCTTTTACAATAGTGATACGTAAAATCTCAGCTTAGATTAGCAAATGCTCGTTGAAGACACTGCCTCGGCCCTCCCGATATGCCGTTAGGCAAGGCATTCACTTAATAGATGCTCTGATCTACGTAATCAACAAGTAGTTCGTCGATCTGATCACCCGATAAAGACATACGATCATTGTTAGAAAAGAGTGACTTGAGTAATAAGACGAATGAGTTATTCTTTAGGTTTCTGTTAACGTAGCAGCCCTACTGATCTACAATGGAGATTTTTTACTGGGGACATGTCTATTTTTTTTTTAGTAGTATTTTAGTGGTATTTACCAGTCAACGTATTAAATAAAATAGTTATCTACTAGAGTTAAGTCTTATAATAATAGTACCATATAGTTCTGTGATCACCATGAGATATCTTAGCGCCATCTACCGGAAAATCGTTAAATGTAAGCCGATCCAAAAATTTGCTTATCCGCCATGCTTTAGTCCGTGATTGATTGTTTTCGTTTGTCGCCAGTAACATATCTATAGATCATGCTCTTCCCTATTACCAGACGCAGATGTAAATCTCGATTCGCAATTGAAATTGCAAATCACTATCTAAAGTGCATTATCGGCTGTTATCGTTCTCCGTGTGTATCTGCATGCGGTATGCTAGTCAATAGCTATCTCCTCGGTTGTGGAGCCCTCTGGTCCATGTCCGCGTTCAACTGTGGCGCTCTATTGAGTATTCCATCTCATTGATGCCGTTTGAAATTGGCGGGCAGTCGTATCAGCAGAAACAACAGCATTTTGTGCACGTGCCAACATCCGTTTTAGGTGCTTTGAAATAGGCAACGATTGCATTGGTGGTAAAGATCTCCTCGAGTAAGACTCATTCAAAAAGAACTGACAGAATACTTTTTCGGAATGACGCGTAGCGGAGCAGCGAGACTGCTGACGATGTCCACGTGTGCTGGAGAAAGGATGAGTGGAGAAACAGAAGGAGGTTTGAGAGGTACAAGGGAACTTGAAAGGGGAAGACAGGTGCGAGGGGACAAAGGAGGCGGCGGTAATGCTTGCTTTCATGGCCGTCCACATGTCATAAATCCAACCAATTCCTGCTCGCAATAAAGGGACTAATCACTAACAGACAACGAACGGTTTTGTCAGGCTCAATTGAAGTAGGAGGCATCTACTTCTGCCCCTCAAAGGCCTCCAAGTTCTCTTCGATCTTCTACTTTAGGTGAAGTTAACCAGCCAGCGAAAAGTAGTTCGTTTCAGTACCTGTCTTTGAGAAAGACCGACGGCCGCCACTGGCTGGTGAGTCGATAAATAAACACTGAACGTGAGAGAAGCAGCCGCGAAGCGATACCAGAATCACAGCGGAAGCAGAAGGTAAGAAGTCGAAGGCAAAGCAACGGCCGCAACGATGATCTGTCTGAACAGTTCCACACCATGACGCTATTGACTTGGCAGCGCAGATGTGTGTCATTTGCATTAAGTAAAGGTTACGGACCATAGAAGCTGGCTTTGAGCTTTAGGGAACAGCGGACGCGTCTATGAAAGCCTAAACAAGGTCGGGTATTGACATTGCCTTTCATCAACGTGGTAGTCTATTGACGTGTCTTGTCTCTACAGGAACCAGCAATCTATTGCCATAAGTTACTTGACGCCGGTCGACCAAGCAGATCGACCTATGTTGAGGTTATTATCGAGTGTTATTTTGGATAATAAATAAAATGTGAAATATAAACGCTTTTTAATTTTATCAAACATTTGCTATGACAGTTTAGGTTTAACATAGTTCACATCAAATGGCACAGGACCCGAGGTTCGATAGCATATGAAACATTTATTAGGAGTGATCACAGTATGTCGTTCCTAACCCCATAATAATCGAGGGTCGGTCAATATCAGTTGACTGCTTCCCGTAATCCAAATGAGGAAATATAATTGGAATCGTTTATCGATTTATCTGTAAACAAATTTCTGTTTTTAGCCTGGCGATGCTATTATGGGTGCATCCGTTTTATGGCGCTCATATAAAAAATAATGCCACTTAAAACAAATACCTCATACGAGTGTCAGATGCGTCGACCAGATGAAGTTAACTAAAAGCCGCGGTGCTGAATGCTGACCATTTTGATGTTCTAGCGGTTTCACGATATTGCATATTACATTGATGCATTGCCATATCAAAACCTGAATGTTTACTCTAAGTATTAAGCAGCATAGAAAGTATCTAGTCGTTCGTGTTGAACGTCGAAGTACGCCGGGCGACCTTAGGAGAAGCAACGACCGGAATTTTCGTCCAGGTACAGAGGACGAAATCTTTCTGTTTTCATGCTGTTTACACAAAAGCTGTTCCATCCCTCCGACCCTATCGAGTCCTGAAGTTCGTTTATGATTGTTGTCGACAAATGGCAGTGGGCAAAAGTTCACCTTCTCCGTTTCTTATCTTAAACACCTGGCCCTTCGCCCACAACCGCCGACCAGGTCCCAACTACAGTCTCACAAAATGCATCCGCTGAGTCAAAGGAAACCTTCAGGGCAATATCTTTGGGGTAACTCTGATAACGCCAGAGTTCTTAGGTGTATAGTGTTTTAAGGAGTTTAATCGCCGTCTTCCTGGTCGAGCTTGCTAGCTGAGAAGTCGACTGGTTAGCTTAGCGGGTGAACTCATTGTAACACTGTGCAGAACCTCCTATCAGCATTCTCGTTTTTATGTCCTATAGGCTGGTACAATAGCAGAAATGACCGTTGTCCCATTACAACAGTAGTGCACACACTTGTGTAAATTATATACTTTAGTTCGTCGTAACACATACAAATACAAACTATATGTTACTAAAAGGTGAGTCAAATTTGGGAAGTAATTTCGGGATTGTCAATTTTACCGCAGGTAAGGAGACCCGTTCTGAGTTAGTCACGTTGAGCAAATGAGTACTTGAGCTAACAACGTCTACTCTGTTCTGAATCGTTTCTCAGTTAGGAGAGTGTTTGTTACATTTGAGAGAAACCAGCAAGAGTTTACTAGTCAGCATACCAAGTAGCAGTAGTGACAACGAGACACCTAGCTAGACAAACTTTTTAATATTCCATTATATGGCGTCCAGTTTCCATTTTAGCATTTGTACTAACAGGCCTAGGATTGGCAAATAAATTATGGCCTCTAGAGTTGACAGATACTTACGGATTGGCATGATAAGGCTGGTAATCGGCGTGTGTGACGGACCAATGCGCGAACGCATTTTGGGATGTCCAGGAGACTGTTAGGAGTATCGTGGTTAACGAGGTTGTGAGGAGGCTGGCGGCGAACAGAAGGAGGATCGGCCGGGCCCGCCCCGGAACCTCGTAGAGTAGGGATATCAGAGGCTGCCGCATCACCCCCAAGGGGAGGAACCCCCGTTAATGGAATTCCTACAGAGAAATAAAAAAGCAAGTTGTGCATCATTTCTGAGTTATATACGCACATGAAAGCACTATTCGAATGTTAGTTTCCTATTACTTCCAGTTTTAGCAATGGCTGTGTAATATTGCTACAAAAAAGCTATAGAATCGAGTAAAATCTCATATTTTAAGGCTGCTGCCGCTGTATTCCAGGCAAAATGGTTCCTTAGAAATGACCAAGCTACACGGATGTTTGAACAATAACAACAGCGCTTGGCTCTTCCAGAACACCTAGAACTTCACTAATATTTATCGTTGGCACGCTTACTGACAATTAAACGCCACGTAAAGTGTATGTGAACTAAACTTCTAGCTATTGCGTGTAACTTAGTTAATAAGGTACACAGGGTATTAGTAGTGACATCTTCTTATTAAAGACCTGTTAACGCGTAGTTGTTCCGAAGAGAACTTTCTGTAAATATTTTTACTGTAAAGACATATTTTCATAGGAAAGTATTTTTGAATAGAAAGAAATGACGCAACACACTCAGAAAGTAAGGTTTAATCGCAGGTCAAACATTAATTCAGGTCCTATACGGTCAAATGACATTTTGGACTCTCTGTTCCTTTATTGAGTATCTGCATTTCACAAATATTCTTTGGTAACGTTATCCGCATAGGTGTATTTTCACATTTTTAGCGGAGCTGCTTTTCAGTCGAATGACTATATTTTTACCTATTGCATAATTGGGAAGCCCGAAAACATCCTTCACTACTTCGCTGTTTCTTGTCTTAGCACCACCGCGTCTCGACGGCCCTTCATAAAGCCTTTTGCCCTACGTTCCATGCCCTTTCATCGGATGGGCATTATTCATCACATTTTGTATTGATAACTGACTGCAAACCTTTTCTTGTGGCGATCGACTTTTAGAGTTAACGAGCCCTCTTTTTTTCAAGACCTATTCTCAAGCTACTGTAGCCTCTTTGCACTTATCTTTATATGCAAAATCAGCACGATGAGATAGATGCAGAATGCGAACACTGACTCCAAAGCTCCAGCCAGCTGAAACACTAACACAAAAAGGAATGCCTCTAAAGACGAAACGGATGGCAGAGCATTAAGACTGTTTAAGGGACGTACGAAGGCAGACTTAGAAATTCACAATTTTTATCTTGAAGGGCTTGTCAAGTGACGCGCTATTGCACGTCCCGATGTTGCCAGTAGCAGAAACCTATAGCCACCAATCGGCACTAGCAGAACCGTTTCCCGCAAGTCACTAGTCGTTAGCGCAAATAGCTGCCTTCAAGAATAACGGACTTCTCTTCAAACAACCCAGTGGCCTCAAAAACAATCCCACTAATAACCTCTGCGGGTAGCTCGTTGCTGCGGCTTCGATCATTTACGCGAGGAACAATGAGAACTTAACTGCGCAAACGGCCGCGACGAAAACCATAGTCAAAACCGGCAGCCAACGGATGAGGCGGACATGAGCCAGCCAAAAGCCGAACCCGCGCCGTTGCAAGATGGGACAAAAGAGACGAACGTGTTATCGCAATCTCACTTTAATTGCATTAAACATCGTCTGGGCTATGGGCTGCCTTTGCTCTTGCTAGTGGCTGTAGTCGTTATGTTAACGGCAGCGACAGCAGAAGCAGCAGTAGTAGTAGCAATAGTGGTCGTGGATTCCTGGGTCCACTTAGAATCGGAAAAGGGTTGGTGAGACCGTCATACGCGGCGCCACGGATAGGTCTACCACGAGCTGGGTGCGGGACCACAATAGGATTAGAGGCCAGTAGAAATAGGGAGTTGGCGACGCGCAGCGTCGTGCTGTGCAATTTGAATTTCAAACCCGTGCCCTCATCTTGTAGGACCCGAAAACCGGATGAGGAACCAAGATCTCCGAGCCGCGAAGATGACTTCTGCCATTCTCTTGTAAGCCAGCAAACGACTATACCGATGTCTCACTCGCTCCATGTTATCCTCGGCTCACGCTGCTCTCTCCTTCGCCTTTCCTTTTTTTGAAGATGATGGTTGCCTCGAGAATTTTTCACTATTCCACACTTTTTGCCTACGGTTTGTGCAGAGCTGACTGGGGCTTGACTTGCCGCCTGGCTACTGAACGAGAACTTCAAGCTATGGGCGGCAACGGTGCAGTCTACTACCCGCATTTCTGATCTTTTTAGCCGTTGGTAGTATCGTAGTCGAGCCGAGTAGATCAACGAAGCCCGTTCTAAAAGTAGCCCTTTTTTAGCGATAAGCACCGACCAGATATCGTCCAACATCACTCACATAGTGTTGCTTGGCCGTCAAGGATATTTTGTCAGTTTTCGTAGGCAAAAAAAGATGTTCTACCCCGGCAGTCCACCGGGATAGATATGATTTTTTTATACCACTCAGAATGTGCTGTGGTATCTGGATTGCTGAGAAAGACAGACTACGACGGTTGTTCATTAGTCCAAAGGGCAAGTGCAGCAATGTATCTTGCTTAGATTCTATCTGCTTATGAGTCTGAAAGCATTTCGCTTCTAACCGGCTACTACCTGTATGCCCAACCCACCACTAGGCTTGAGGTTGCCACTTAGGTAACGGACTCTTAAAAAGTAGGTGCATTTTATTTTCCTTGATGTCCCTTTCCTTGAAAATTTTGCCGTTCTTTGGTTGAAGAGTGGGCTACCTGAGAGTCCATGCACGATAGATAAATGTGTATTGTAGTATATATATATATACCTGTAATAGTGGCTAAAGTATGAGTGAATAGGATATATAGGCTCTTACTATAAGGCATTGCTTAAAGATATACTCACTACTGCAGAACACAAATTAGTGCCTGTAGAGTTGGTTTTTTACACTTCTGATTTCTTTTGAGTTATTAGTTCTCCGTTTCTCTCTTGGTTTCCGTTGTTTCTCCGTTTTGTGATCCTAAGGTTTGTCGGCGCTGTGCCTAGATCCCGCTTATGTTCTTTTGCCTAGCCCTCCCCTTTCTATCTGTAGCGCCATTGACGAAGATCCATCTTCATCCATTGAGCATTCCCGATCCCCTCTATAATTCGAACGCGAAGCGGCGCGAGTTCAGAGACGGCGACGTTGGGAGCGACTCAACGGTTGAGGAGTTTGAGGGGAGTAACGTGATTTAATTTTGTTAGAAAGAGAAGTGGGACGTTTGTCTGCAAAGATGAGAACGGAAGAATCACAGCGAGTGGTGACACTTTACGACTACGCCGGTGCCCCGCGATTGCATGTTCTCTTGAATCCCGTCCCTATTCAAGACTCAGACTGGCTGAATTTGGCGGAGTCTCTCGTGGGTGTTACGGGGGTTCGGCCTCTTGAAGCTCGTCACACCCCGGGGATATGATGACGGAGTCGTCACAGTCTCTTCCCATGTGTCTCTACTCAAGTGTGCACGCTTTGCGATGTCGCCCGGTTTCTTTCCAGTCGGTCACTCCTGCACACGATTGCATTTGACGAATAGCGAGCCATATTGTTAACATGGAGACCAGCAGCTGTCGCAACCGTGTCGTGTATAAGGGCGCCAAATATCCACTTCTGTACCTCACTCATCGTAATATTTATTTTTGAAGACGAATAGGTAGGTGTGTCTTGATATGAGTGATTGCTGGTAAATAAACACAACATAAGCTGTTATGACGTATGAGGACACGAGACATCCACTTACGTCAATATACTTTAGTTTGTCTTTGCAGCTGCAATATGATGTCGTCAAGCTTAACAAACTGACAGCCTACAGACCCACCAAACAAGATGTCATTTTACTGTTCTCGCAACGATTCTTTTGTAGTAAGAATATATTTTCATTTTTTGGAAGCCCATCCAAATCGACTCCGTAACGCTTACCTACCGATGCAATGTATGTAGTCTAATATAAAAAATAAGCAGTTATGAAACATATGTAAGACAAACAGGTGTATCTCAATAAAGAAGAAATGACCGGTAATTTTTAAGGGGTCTGCCCTCCAGAAGAGTGGAGGGTAGACTGGAAAGAAGAAGTTCTCGATCGGATGTTACAAGCGCACCAGTAAAAAATTTCGATCATCCTTTAGGGAAGATACGATGACCCTGCCAATGTGCGCATTACCTTTCTAAGCTGTCCTAGGCTTTTCTCCGAAAAACAAACAGGCAAGAGCGAAACATTTGTGAAGAATTATGAATTAATATTGAAATTATCTAGGCGTCAAACAAAATAAACGTTGGTCAGGACCTGATAACTGAAACTAGTTGCACGTAAAAGGTCATGACGGTTGAGCATTTGAAACCGAATAACAGTCTTAAGGCGTCGACGCATTGCTTTCGAGGGTTTTGATAACAAAGGGAAGAACAAGCACACCTTTAACTGTTATAAAAAAATATACGAACCCCGGAACGATGGGCTACGCATCGAAGTACCTTTGCCAAGAAAGTACTTGATCGTTACTTTTCGGTCAGACGAAATATATATTTAAAATCTTGTAATTATTATACAAATAGACCTAGATATTCCACAGGCATTTATCGCAGTCCTTGAACTTTTAATCAGACATAAGGTCCGCTTCACTCTCGATGGATTTACTGCCAGCTCGATCTAGCAGAACTACGTACACACAGTGAGGGCAATAACAGCTATCGTTTGATAATTCCACAGAATTTTTCTAACTAACTGCGCCCCTTACTGCAGGATACACAGCCATCCCGGTGCAACTAAGTTCGAGCTGAACTCTGAACAGAAAAGGCTACCATTTACCACAGGGGCAAGCATACCATGAGTGATGAGCCAGTTGCAGTAGCCTGCAGATGCAGACTGCCAAATGTACCGCTTCCAGAAAAAAGTACCATAATTTCGTTGGTTTTTGAGTAAAGAAAACAGGTATGTCATTGCATTAAAGTCTATCCGTAGGTGACAGTTGTCGTGTCGTCATAAAGTGATATATATTGAAACAGGACAAAATATAAATGAGCCCTTTGTTGAGTATTTTCCTTACATCGCGTTTGAATCGAAGTGACCATTTTAGAACAACCTTCTCGGAATAACCAACAACTAAATCTGAATATTAAATCATAAACGTTATAGCAAACGCAGCTTATGATATGCTGTATAGTATCCCTCCGAAAATCCTCGCTTACTCACTACGTGTCCATCTGTTCAATCGAGGTAACCCCTGAAGTGGGTGAATAGAACAGGCGGTAAATATTGTTGGCGCAGCGTTGCCCAATTCGGCTGAACCAGCACGCTACCTTGTGTAATGGAGGCCTTTCGTGGCAAAAAATGGAAAAATTTCATGTTATTATCAGTTATATCAAATTATACAATGCTTACAAAGAAGAAGAGTGAAATCCATTGACACGTATCGGAGAAACGTAAGATTACTCGCAAGTTGCTTGGACGCTTAGCCATCCCGATCGTCTAGGGTAACTTTCGATACGCGAGTATATCCACAATGCCTTTGACAAGTTGCCCTATAGATTATCGGCTCTTAATCGGAGTAATTGCAGAGAAGATACGATACACACATTTACTTATATGGCTTATTTCCATGCTACGATATGCAAGGCGTATTTTTATACGTTTAGAAAGAAAAGCTAGATAATAGTTGACCTGAATTCGTGCTCATTATTGAAATTCGTTTCTTGACATATTCAGAAATGTTGATTGAGAAATAATGTTTTCAATTTTAATGGTATTATATGTACGCCGCGTCTTTTCCAGATCCTTGCACCCGCCAAGTTTACAATAGTCCTCTCATTTGTAGAAGTCTTTGCGACACTTGCCTTCTACACGATTTTTTCTCCGTCCACCTTTCTGTTCTGTATTTCGACTGCGTTCATTTATTTCCTGATTTGCAATCCAGTTTGTAGCTCCCCATTGCCTGCTGCCCTAAGACCGAATTAAAATCTGGATCATCAGATTAGCACCGGTGGCAACGGTGGCGGCAGCCAACCTTCGGTGTTGCTAATTGCCGTTCGAGGCCGCGTTTGTAGCGCTATTGCTGCTTCTACTTTTAGCACGAGTCTCCGATAAACGATTCTTGGAATCTCTGCAGCAGCTCTAGCGAGCGTAACTGCCGCCGTTAACCCCACGCCTTTTTGTAACATGTGGCCATGTGCGTGGATGTGTTGCGACTCTGTGGAAGTAAAGACGGAATGTCATCATCGAGTCGGCTTAAAAACGACCCAAAGAAAACCAAAACAAGGCCAAATCGATCGGTCAGAGTGGACGAAGCTTGATTTTTGCAGCAACGTGCTTGTTGCTCCGATTAGCAGGGATCGAGTATTTGGCAAATCAATTGTGGTCCGTCGGGCGCTTGTTCTCCCGGCTGTTCTACTGTAAATTCATCTTTGTTCCTTGCCTCCTCACACTGTTCTCCTTTACGCCTCCGTTACTTCTGTCAATATCTGTCCGTTTGATCTTCGGGACACGTGTAGACTTCTTCCAGTTGCACTGACAGGCGTGTTTGTTCATTGGAACCATTATCAAGAGCTGGTGGAGAGATGCGTGAATGAGTGGAGATCTAGCAGACCAACGGATGCGGCCGTTGCTGCCTAAATGATCCCGCCGGCCGTCCATTCACCTTGCATTGAAGACTTTTTGAGAACCCAGGCTAAAACTCAATTTTTCTGATCATACCAATAATGGTATGAAGTAATCTGGCTAACGTCAGCAGACCAGCACAATGGTGAGATCTATATCGTGTAAAGAGAAAAAGGGTAACGGCGTTTGTTTTCATCGATTTCAGTCAACATTAAAAATGAATGAATGAAAACATTACAGGTTGACTATACACCCATTCATTATTGTCTAGTCGTCGACTATGGATTTACTTCTAGTAGGGAACAAAGTGCACCTGCTCAGGGTCTGTAGATTATAATATATACTAATTCAGTTCATGTAGTATTAACAGAAACTTGTTCGGATATGATCTTGCTGTTCAACTTCAAATTGGGGTCTATTATTTTCAATAGTTGCAGTTAGTTATCTGATGGATAGACACCATCCGAATATCTATTTATCTGTTACTTGGTGAGTTTAGATCTATCGCAAACACTGCTGGAAGTTACCAGCGCACCATCGGTAATAAATAGATCAGTACACGATTTATTAAATAGGATGGCCTAAACCCTGGATCTTCACATTTAAAATGAGCTGTCGACCCGGAATGTCTTATAACTTTGTTTCTGACTTGCGGCGTTGCAAAAATGCATACGGACGTTGCTGATTGACGCTGTAGAAGTAGGCCGAGCGATGGTGCCCTACAGACTCCTTTAACGGAAAGCTGAACATTTCAGCACAATAAAGGCACTTTTCATTTTGCAAGAGATACTGCCAAGGCATTGGATAAGAGATCAAGCGAATAGATTGAGAACTACCGATCTTGGCAGAAGTACATAAGGGTATTCTCATAAAAAACCATTCGAGGATTTATACCTCCAAAACTATAGAATTCCAGTTGTACCCCAAAGTAGTTAAAGTATTTGTTGTCAATTGCAATATAGCCAGCTAAAGCAATGCTTAGCGAGCAATATCGGATGAAAGACTCTAAACATTTATTTAAATATAGACACTTAAAGACTGGTTTCAAGTCTGTTCTTTTCTATTGAGTGAACTAAAAATCTGTGATATACGTTTCTGCTCGGGTCGTCCAGTCCATAGGTAGCCATATCAACGCCTAACAGGATCATTGTTTCTTGTCATGCTATTAGTAGATATCTGTCTGCAATTATTAGGAATCTAACGTTCGAGCAACCTCATGTCATACTCTTCCTATTGCCTTCATCGGGCTTCCTGTACTTCGTTTGCGCGCTTCCTGCTGCACATCAAAAACAGTTCTATTATCTTTTGCTCGTTGACCTGTTCTGGTTTACGTCACTGCGACGATGAATACCGCAGCCTAGGTAATCGACTTTGCCAAAGATAGTATTTCCATTCCATCACCCACTAACGAACGAACGGACACGGGCTCGTATAATCATACGGATGCAAGCATATAAAGTACAATCTCGCCTTCCAGTGCGTTGAGACCCACTTTCAATTTTTTACTTCTACTTGCTTTGCAGTGGCGTTTTGTTGGCATAGCCGGCATTTGTGTTCCATCCGAGGCGTTAGAACATAAGGAACAGGGGCCATCGAACAAACTGGCATACACAGAGTGTCACTGAGATGCCATCCGACGCAGGGAAGGATACACACACAGACATGTATATGCCGTATGCATAAATCGAAGGAGAAATTCGTGTCAGCCTAAAAGCGATGCGGAGTGCTGCGAATTTTCTCAGTCTCGTAACAACAGTTGGGTTCGCTATGTTGTCCTCTGACGCAAGATAGCGGAAAGGAAATAGCAGTAGGATCGACCTCGGGGGAACTGCAATGCTAAACCATTGCTGCCGTAAGGATGACTCTTCTATTGGCCTTTTGCCTAGAGGCCTCCATACTATGATATTGTTCTCGAGGAGTGTAGGAGTGACGGCAGGAGGAGCAGAAGGAGCCGTTTGAAAAATGACAAAATTGGCTAGGCTTGCCGCCTTCAGTGGGTTCGTCGAAGGATCTGCCAATCAGCCGTCCACAGGTGGCCGGTCGTGTCTCCCGATTTTTTTTCTATGGCACAAGCAGGGCCATCATGACATCATGATACGATGCATTAGTGGGCGTGTGTTTCCAAACGCATCAGGTCTGCGTTCATAACTACGACGACATCTCTGTCGAGCGATGTCACAAGCAGAAGCGAACTGCCACCGAGGCTGGACCAAGGCAAGCTAGAGCCGGAGGAAGCCAGACACACAGAAAGCAAGCGATAAAATTTTGATGACGTTGCCAAGTTTTTCGAAATAAATGAACATATCGTGGTTAGTGACCGGGAAGCTATTGTATCGTGCGGGGACAATGGGACCTGGAGACGCCTTATGCATTCCCTAACAGAAAAAACTGTTTACTTCAACTCTTCATCTACAAAACATGTTTAAGAGAGAGAAGAACCTATATAAATCTGGCTCTAATGTAGTTTAAAAGGCGCCCCATATTTGTTTAACATTTGGGCCCATCGCTAACATGCGTATCTTAATAATATGAACATTATGTATCTGGGCATCTGTTATTTGCGAAATAGCTCCTAAATATATCTCTTTGACACGCTTTAATGGACTGGTATATATTAAAAGTAAATATATGCAGAAACGATTAGCAAATTCAACAGGACAACGGGTTAACTCAACCAGCTCTGTGGTATAAGCTGTCCCTCGATCAAAATATATTTTTCAAGTGTGCGTTTAATATTTTGACGTTGCTAATAACAGGCTAACATTCGCAGAGCATTCATATGGATTGAATTGAAGAATTCGTGAGGGACTGTAGGAACATTATACATATATACGTTTCATTGGCTTTATCGTCCTTTCCGTTCGCTCATTTCCGCTCCGCTTCCATTGAAAGACTACCCTCTTCCCCCGTAAGACGCGCGGGCAAGCTACTCGTGACAAACACCAGTGCGGCGTCAAGTGTTGCAGTGATGATGTAATACATTAGCGCCAACACAGCTAAGAGATGGAGTCTCATCCTGTTGTTGAGACGGCTTTCTGCCTTTTGCCGGAAGGCGAGATATCGGAAGGGGAGGTGCTTAATACGGCCGTGACTCGAGCAGGGCAAAGACACTTGACACGCTGGGCGCTGCTTTATATAAGGAAATCCTAGGATTTCTGGAAAAGCCTCACACAGAAGAGCATTGAGCGGAAAATAACGTGTGCCGTCTCGAGACTGCAGGCAACGGTAAAATATGCCTGAAGCCGTTTATCCCGTAGAGTCGAGCCGTTTGTGAATGCGATCTATCCCAGGAGAAACCAAGAGGCGAAATAGCAGAACACAAGTAAGACGAAGAAGTACGTCCACCTTCAGAAAATGTATACAAAGCACCAGACGGACGCTATAAGGGCAGCGAGAAAACAAAAAGTGCTGAAAGGCAAACAAACAAAAGGACGAAGGATCACACTGCACCAGAAAAGAAACGAGGAACAACGGCGATATACAGCTTTGCGGTCACAGCGACAAAGAGGATGTGTACGAATCCATTCATGAGAGTACCCTATTCAATCTTTAACTTCGGTAGACGATAGAAGAGCTGCTTTGCGAGCCAACGGAAGTTCATGGACAGGCGGATTTTTTAGTAGTTACACTTTCGTACACTCGGCAGCTTACCACAGTTCACGAATATGATGTTGAAGTTAAGCTAGCTGATAAAATTTTACTATGAGCTACAGTTAATTTGTCGATATGTATATATATATATATATATATATATATATATATATATATATATATGTATATATAGTATGATTGTATTTTTGTTTTTATCGTTGTGATTAGATTAATCATTTTATGTACATTGCGATTCTGTTTGTTTTCGCGATGGCGTCACCAAAAGATAAAAAAAAAAAAACACTTTGATAACCTTAGCTGTTTATCTTGTAGCACATTAAGTTTAGCATTAAGTATGATGTGCTGATATTAAGATTCCACAGTGGCTTGTTATGTAGCTCAACATAAATGTACTTAGTATTCTACATGTGAGACAACTCAATATCGCCTATTCACCACCCCACATAGCAGCAGGCCTTGTGAGGAACAATATCACCCATATTCTGTTCAAACATTGATTCTCGTCGTACTTTCGCTGCTACGTAGGGACCGGCCATCTATTTGTTGATTGATTAGTTATAAAGTATAAAACAATAATCTTATCATATTTTCTGTCACACAGCTATTGGTTGAGGAAAAACGTTTTGTAGGCTAGCATTTTCCGATGGTACCAACGTGTATGCAACGGGGTTGATGAGGTGGGCGGGCTTTCTGCTATTGGAGACACCGTGTGGTTATTAACTGTGTTGATGACTGCGATACGAAACTGATGGTTTCGGCAACGACTGCAGGACTAAAAAGGCTTTGCTCGGCTACAATGTACTATTCGCCATTGATTCGTGTAGAGTAGATGCATCTTAGCCTACAAATTTAAATAAAAGTAAAAATATAAATGTATACAAATGATTTTATTAGGATCGTAACCCATAGAAAAAAAGTATGGAATTAATTTAGGTGCAACCTGAAGCGGGTCCAGCGGAACGATCACCCCGCTTTGTTCAACCTGCTTTAATCCGTTCTCAGTTATTCATTAAGAGACCAACAAGAATCGATAGTTAGCGAGAACGACATGTCTGCGACGAGGAGCATTTGTTCAACTATGAGCAGAAATGAATGCTCCGAAGTGACTCACTACCATGGTCATATAGTATAGTCTATACAGTATAAAGATTATATCACGTTTGAAGGCGAGCTCTTTATATCCTAGAAGTGAAAGGTATTTAAGGCAAACAGCTTGATCGGCATAGATGGGTTAATAGTCTTACGCAGGTTTGTCGCGTTAGACGTTGTCATGCCGGTGGTAGTTCGACCCAGGTTGAAGAAAGACTTTCGTTTTGACAAAGAATATTTGGTCGCATAAATTGTGCAATGAATGGAATAATGGTAAAAGAAGTCGCAGTATTAAGAAACTGATAGCTATACTTAGTAAAAGTTATACTCGACCAGTACGCGTTGTGCTACCATTGAAGCGGTACGGCACCTGACAACTGTTCTATTGTTTGTATATATAATATCTATCATATTATAATAGTAATTATTAGATTACAGGAATATTATAGAACCTTTTTTTCTTAGTTTTTATTAACAAGTTGTCGATGCTAACCCAGATTGTTAGCGTCTGGAAACTTTGCTTTTTTGTTGATTTTAATAAGTCAGTCATCGTTTATCTAGACATTTGTCAAATCATATAACATACTCAGATGTTAGTAAGGTAGAGCATGACACACATGAGATGCTTGAAAATGGCGTCGTACGACAAAAAAGCGACATTATAATTACTTCTTGGATATTATGCGATATCAGCGAATTTGACAACTCACTCCCAACTTAAATTCATTTTCATTTCATTGCTAATTTCTTCTTCCTTGACCCGGTTGAATTGGGCCAGTACGTTTGAAGCTACGTCATACCGATCTTAGAGAATGGCACATTTAATCAGAAGGTACTATTGCTCTCGGTTAAATTTACATAAATGATCATCCAGTCGCCAGTTACTAAGCTTGCGTACGATCGTTAACATCTATGGGACAAGGGAACGCTTCGTACGTCGAGGTCGAGCTGCAATTTCTGTGAGTGACCTATGCAAAGTAAACTCTGTCTGAGTCTCGCCGATGAACAGGATGTTAAAAATGATAGGTTTATTAAATCTCACAATTTCAACCTAGTTCTACCTTGGATTCGTGCGCTGGCTGCGTCGTTTTTTCCGTACATCAAGTCACTGCGGTTTCCTCCCCAGTCTTGTTTCACCCAGCAGACCAGTTAGAAGATAGTCGATGTTCTGCGCCTTTTACACATGTACGTACTCCAGCAAGGCGAAAACATACGGGAGCGTACGTTAAAAGGCGGGATGGTGCGACGATGTCCTAGTCAAAGATGGCTGGTTTGCTGCCGCTCAGGCTTGAGCCAAGCTAAGCTTTTTTAAAGCAAAATGGATGAAACAAACGAGGTGAGGCCGATGCCCGCAGAAACTGGTGGTCGCACGGCAGCAGCTGAAGTGTGTAGTATTTGAGATTAGTATAGCGACACTTATATTGGATTGTTGAAAGGTACTGGCTCCTATTTAAGCCAAAATTCAATTAATAATTTTCATATTCTAGAATATTACTACCGAAGGAAATATACTGATCGATGACATTCGGTCATTTCTTTGGAAACATCATAATTTCATCATTGTAAAACTTCTGGGGCTTTTGAACAAAAATTTACATTCTTTCATGGAAACTGGGTTGGCATATTGAGGTGTTCGAAGGTGATAGTTGGATGATGAGGCAAGATCAATTCTATAAAGACCCAAAAAGGATTACAGTCTGATGATGTAGCTTCCGAACTATACGCCTGATGCACTGAAATGTCTCGCTGAAATTCTCTCATCTTCTGCTGGATAGTTAAAGCTGTGTGTGGCTCTAATGTAATATGGTAGGGGACGACATTTTTACTGTCAATTAGTACTGGTCCGGTTTTTTTCAATGGCTTATTGTAGTTTTGTAGTAGTAGGCGTCCAATCGTTCGTTCTAGTGGTAGCAGCTGATAACGCACAACTCCTGATCAATGCCACCAGACACGTACGATCACTTTCCTTGAGGTTAAGCTGAGCTTTGCCACAGATTTGCTTTACTATTTTTTGTTTATCTATAGACTATTGTAATAGGTGATATTTTTTTTTTTGATCAATCTTGTTTGGCGGATAAAATAACGATACTGAATATTTTTAGCGCCGACTCCTCTGATAACTAAACATCAAGCTTGTTTTATAGTCAACCTGCTTGAGATGATTTAGAACTGTTTGATAGTGGATGTTTAGTTCCCTGGCGATGTCATAACTACTGGCTAAACCTCTGCAATGAGTCATCGACTTCTGAGTAATTGGACGAATCACCTGTCGCGTCGAAATTTCCAGGATGAAAACGACAGAGCTATGTTTGAGCCGTTTTCATTCATAATGCATTTTGATTATGTATCTTTATCGTAAAAAAATTTGTAAAATATTGTGATTTTTTTTCGGAAATTTCATTCGGCCTTGAGAAATTTAATTTTCAATTTAAATGCGGACATTCTAACCGTTCACTCCTCTTGCCGTACTTCTATCACAAGGCTAATCCGATATAACTCACATAACTTGAAATATGTGACCGAGATATACGAGGCCATCTAGCAAGCGAAAGGTATTGTGTTAACGTATATACTAATACCTAATACGTTAAATATAGTCGGTCTAATAATTTCAACGTGGATAGGGCAACATTTCTGTCTACAGGGAGTACATATGTTTCTTTTAGAGCACTACGTCGGGATGTCGCATATAGAAACTTGAAGAAAGATATCGAAGCGTTTAAAAG
>NW_019214593.1:0-95234 GCF_002532875.2 Varroa jacobsoni
ACTTATAGCTTTTGTGTACGTGTAATGGCTGTTACCATTAGCTTTAAAGCAAACGACAAGTAAAACAAAGGATTGTAAAATTAACACAGAAAATAAAGTGTTTTTGAAGCTTTATTTTTTTGCCCTTTTATTGAATTATATATATATATATATATATATATATATATATATATAAACGCTATTAATAAATATATGCACCCGATATATGTAGTCAATTGCGTATAAATTCTAGTAATCGTTAACTGTACAATTAACTTTATATGCTTTAGTAATGGCACCACATTTTTTACATTAATATTCACAAGCTTTAGAACTTGATGCAAGATTGGAAGTATAATGTCGTGATGATATAATAAGACCAAGTACTTCTTCGATATCACTCTGATTTCTGGATTAGATTCTTCATTATGGAAGAAGGTGGCACTTGTAGAACTTTTCGCGAAAGTCGCATCGCTCCGGACACTGGATCACGACCGTAATACTTCACCTGGATTTCCTGACCTTCCTCAAAACCCAACACCGACGGATGGCTTACCTAAAAAATAAAGACACGTTTAATTTCAGAATATTTTCTGCACGCTATCAAATGAGACGAACAATGCCGGAAAATAAATATTTGGTGCGTACCGTTACCTAGTGTTACCCTGGGAGATCTAATTTACCTGGAGAATGTTAGAAATCAAAGTTGACCCAGTTATTTTCAAATAAGAAACTAAGAACAAGAATAAGTATTGATTCTTGGGCTCATAATCTTAGTCAGAGGGGAAGGATTCACTTTGAAGAAGAGGCAGCCCAAATGCCGGGTATCGATTTAACTTCCAAACATTGTGAGGCTTCACAAAAAATGCTTTTGTATAACTTCATTTATAGATTCCCATAATTCCGGTTCTTTGTTTGTTATACTGACAGTATATATGCGCACTCGTATCACTTCATTTCGTAAAAATCCATTATGGAGTGATGTTTGCAAGCTTGCATTACATGTTAGTTTAGCTATATATATATATATTCCAATAACTTGTTTACCATGTGCTAGAAATGTCGTTCTTGATAGTTAAGTTTATTCAATACGACCATTATTTGCCGCGATCATTTGGGATTTAAATAATCTAATCATTTTTAGTATATCCCCTTTCTTTAACCTGCAAATACCTTGCATAAAAGTAATCGTGCGCTCCATATTGAAAATTTCAGAGGAATAAAATTTTGGGTTAAAAGCAGGCCCGAAGTCTTAAAAATGCAAAAACTGATGGTGCAAGGAAGCATAAAAACTCTCCATAATATTAACCATTGGAGCTCATCTAAAGCATTTTAATTGGCTCTCCACTATATTCACTAGACATCGACCCTAGAGACTAATGTTTTTTTGAAATTCAACAACTTTTTATTAAAATAATCATTAAAATCTTAACACGATGTCGAAGTCTCTTTTCGAAACTCCTGAAGCCTCAAACTTTTAGAGTTGCGGAAAAAACAGATTATTATTTAAAGTCATAGATACCGGTGCACATTTTGAGTGAAAATAAGTGTGCCTAAGAAAAAGGTCACTAAGTCACATACACTCATCCGCCATTCTTTATACTAGAATAAAGCTAGGTTTTTCCAGAAGAAGCGCTCACCAAAATTAAAAGCCTCCTTTTTTTCCCAGGAATCGATAGTGTATGTTGTCTTCATGCGCCTTACGAAAAATTGGAAAAAGCTTTCCATAAGGCAAGCAAAACGATAATGAAAATTCCCAATAACTTTCATATTTAAAGAGCTCAATATTATCTCTTTGATACATTTATTTTTATAGTAATAAACGATTGTTAAAGAGTATAATATTAATGATCGATTAGGTCGTCTTCGATTCGGTAAGCTCCAACGCTTAGTTCTGTTGCAGCTTTTTGCGTCATTTGAACTTCATGGCCGTTGTAAACCCTAGCTTTTTTTTATCTGCTATTAGCTCAAATTTAGTTTCGTTGAAATTGATTGTATGTAATGTGTTTGAGCGATACTTAAACGCCGCTCGACGCACGGCTATTGCTAAAAATAGCTAAAGAAGGAACATTAGGAAAATGGGTGGTTCAGGTTATAAATTTAAAATGCAGTTATGGTGGATATGAATAAGTGTGAACGTCACGAATAAGACGGGTAATACATGTAAAAAAAAAAACTCGTGAAAGTATAATAAAACCATAATTGACAATTTGGTGTCATTTGGTGGTACGCGTGAGATAGACGAAATCATACGCGGTTTGGTGCAAGCCATTTAGGGTAGGACGAACAGAACCGACAGCCCCAAGTTTGACGGTATCAAACCGAAAAAGCGGATCGAAGAGATCGAGCGCCTGATAATCCAAGTAAAGTGGCCTGACGATTAAGTAGTACGGATAGTCAGCGTGCTACTTAAAAGGGTCGCGCCTGTGTAGTACGACCGTGAAACGGTAAAGACCGATACATACAAGGAATTCAAATACAAGTCTGCGGATCGCTTCCCGGAGGCAAAGCTCAGGTTTTTAGAACTCCTCAATGTCGTTGAGACCCGGAAGGTAACGTTTGTGAAATTTGTGCAGGCCGACCAGCATTGTTATACAATGTACGGCTAAAGCTTGATCTTAAAGTGGTCTAACAAACGTACGTCAGGTAGTTAAGTTGATTCCTTTTGCAGTGGGGCACGGTGTCGTCGAGAACGATTTTCGACTGTCACGTTAATGCCATCCAGGGTTCCAGTCCTAGGCTGTGTTGATACCGCCCAACTGCGAGGTAGATATTTGTCAAATAAGGACTTTCGTTGGGACGCCACCCTTGCTTTCGCGGTAGCAGCACATCAAATGACACATACTTGCTGGACACTGGTAATATGGGTGCTCACGGCAAGTTAGAACGGCGGCCCGCTCGCGCTTGTGAAAGACGCTTACAAGGCAGAAACACCGCTCGATGCTTCTGCATCAAGCCGAACCATTAATCAAGCCTCCATAGTTATCTAGCTGTCCAAGCGTGGATGGAGCGCCTTGAACAGCAGTATGCAAAGATGTTAAACAATGTGCAGGTATTTGCCTACATAGCAGCAGTTTCTCCTGATGTACAATTGCGAAAAAAGGTTTGACCGTCAACCTGATCTTCACTAAGGGCCTAGTCAGAATAAACTAACGGATTTACTTGCCATCTGTAATAACAGTGGAAAACGGCAAGAATGCGAGAGGTGAAAGGACAACGGTCTTGGGGCGAAGGCACCCCACCCGATAGCATTGACCGAGTCAAACGGAGTTGTACAGAAATAAGTTCACGGTAAATGATCTCGGATATTATATAGCCAGTCCCACACGGGCAAAGACGAAGCTACAATCAGCAATATATCACGAATCTGTTCATTCGAAACCAGAACAACTAAGTAAAAGGTTATTATATTAGATTAGAAGCAAACATGAGACATCCTTTTTTATTCGCAGTTCCAAGTGCAATCAAGTATTATCCAGCTTTCACATGCACAAAAGATTTTTTCTTTCCTACCAAGGTTCCTTTTTTGTCCATAATGGGCAGCATATGTTATTCCCAATTTTCGGAAGCAGAAGCGGATCATCTTCAGTATGCTTTAGACTGAAATGGCTCGAAAGCTTTCCAATATTCCATAAAGCCTTATATAACGCACCCTCATTTTAAAGTGATGCTAATGTATATATATAAATGTTTGGCAGATGGGAATATTCATCGTCTCTTGAACCCGTGCGTTTTTAAGACTTTTGGCCTGCCAACAGGCCGCAATTCAATTCCGCAGGAAAACGTGCATCAACTCTGAATGCATTTTCTTGCACTCTAATGGTATGGTCTGCAAATAAAAATCTATACATCACAAAATTGGCTTGGCTTACCTTACGCTGGTCAAGCTGCGAGTTCGGAAGTAGCGTGGGGTGCATCGAAGGATAAAGTTGAACCATTACTCCACTTTCTCGAATTTCAACAATTCGCGCTGAATAAACCCCACCAAAATCTAGCGTAGGTTCCTTTCCTGTAGACATCAATATTGACGTCATCAACTCCTTGGCTTCGGACAGCGCGGTCTGCGAAACATGATAAAAGTCAATTGAAATACAACTCCGTCCTGTAATTCCTAGATAAACAAATAAACACTACCTCTTGTTAAGTGAAACGTATCTATAATTTACGACATCGTGAATCGAATAAACACTATATATGACACTATTTATTTACATTGTGTAGATGCTATTATTAGCTTCACTAGTAAAAACAATATCTTAGCCTTGAAGTTTTATTAACATGTTTCCTTGTGTGATTTTTTTATTTACATTTCAGAAAGAGTGTATAATCTAAATAACAATGATATTAACATCAGTCCACTTCCATAATTTAGCCGCCGGTTGCGTCCGTAAATTTCGAATGAAGGCGTACTATATACAGAATTGGTAGCATATTGAATAATAATAATTTTAATAGAATAACTTGAAGAAAGGCAAGGGTTTGTTGAACAATTTTACTGTACGAACTGCCAACTAGGCTTGTGGCATCTGGAACTAACATGAGCCCAAAAAATACACTCGTATAATGTCTATAACGGAAAAATTTACTGCTATTGTTGGCCAACGTATTGAATGAAAAATCATTCAGTCTTGATGTTGTAAGTACACATAGCATAGTAGCAAATAAGTTACTTTCACCTGGCTGATACATAGAACGCCGCGCATTGACTCAACAACAGTCTGTGTTTTATTTAACACAGTGGCAAAATTTAAAAAAAAGAGTGTTTATTTAATCTTTTTTTTTTACCTGATTAGGTGCAAACACATCAAACGAACTGTTGTCGAGAGGGATGAGTGTGACTCCAGTCTCTGCTGTGATCCGTTTTAAATTACGACCGCCAATTCCAATGAATTCACTTCTCTTATGAACTGGAACGTCAAACTTCTCGACTACTGGCCAGTTGTCTTTAGGGTCATCGCGCGCCTTGTCCATTGCCTCACTCATCACCTATAATGCGCAACGATTAACGCGTGTTTTCCCGAGAAGATCTAAACAAATTAATAGAGGGCAGAAAATATACTGAACATAAAACACGCTCTAGATGTAAAACCCAGTGGCAAACTCCTATACGACCTCTGCCATTTGACGTTCGTTTGTCTGGACCCATTATCATTAAGTAATAATCGTGTCTCGATACATAATTAAATGCATTATACGCTAAACTACATCCTAAAGGTTATAGAAAGTGTATGGCACGTTCACGGACGCTATTCTGAAAAAGCTCTTAACCTGATTTTCCATACTCTATTTCATACCCACTTCGTTCGAAATTTGCGAGGTTCACAGGCCTCACATTGCTGAGAAACAGCCTTGGTGTGAAGTACTATGTGCCATGTGTTTTTCCATCGGGCTCATGAGGCCTGTATCTCTTATGGACAAGGAGGCGTGCAATCCTTACAGTCGCCGCTGCAGTAGTTCAAGTATAGCTTCATGCGTGACAGTCGTTATGTAAAAATAATATTTAAAATGCAGCGACACGAGATTGGCACTACTGCCTGTGAAACGTTCACTCTTGCTGGCCAACAACAAACCGATCGACATCTTGAAAACCTACTGGAATATTTCAGGAGTTATCCACGTAACCACATACATAGCAAGATTACGGTTGAATGCGGCATTTATATATTGCCCATGTATTACTAAGTAATGCCGTGCCTTTCAATTTGGACACGACTTCTCCTCACCTTGAGAATGTGCGTTTTTGCCAAAAACCCTTGTACTATCGTTTCCATAACAACTTTAAGTGGCATTCCAGGAATTTTTATGTCTGCTTGTAGCGCGGTTATCCCTTTCGCAGTCCCGGCCAGTTTGAAGTCCATTTCCCCTAGGAAGTCTTCAATACCCTGGTCAAAATGTTAGAAAAGGGAAAAGCGGTAGTTAAAGTCAGATTGTCACACATTGGGTAATACTATTAGATCATATAGGTAAACACGTCCCGGCATCCTACAGAGGCTTAGCTATTGATTTGCTATCGATAAGAAACGTAATTTCGTCTAAATGAAATGGAGAAGGAAAATATAAACTCTTATATCGTAAATTTTTTAACTCAATTTGCAGACGAACTAGCAAATTCTCAGTGAATAATTTCTAATGAACACAGTTTGGAAATAAGAAAACCCTTATCAAAGTGCGACTTCTGGAATCCCTTTTACATTCTACAAGAAAACTGTATATTCTACAATAGTAAGTTCTACTACTGCTATTTCTGACAATTGTTAGGTTGTGACATCAGCTTCTAAAAAAAAGCAGCTAAAGGTACTGTTCAGTAACTTTATATTGGTTGCTCAGAAGCTTGCATCGTCTTTCAAAAAATATCGGATGGTGATCGTATTATTAATAAATTTAAAATCAAAACAATGGTCAACAAAATCCAATATAGGCTTCACAAAAGGCCATCGGCACACACACACATACACACTTAGTACGCATTGCCTATAAATGGTATATCATTGTCAATAACTATCAGCAACGCCATTACGTGTATTTTAATTTTTTAAAGATTTTTAAGAAAATAAACCACCGTAGTATCCTGTTGGGATGATACTCCGTGATAATTCCAGGGCCTAAACTAATTATCATGTGCTACTGAAGGAAGAAAGGTATTTCTGAGAATGCGGTTTTGTTCTGCCAAAACATGCCTGTCTTCTGAAGCCCTTTAAGAATACTTGTTTTCGTATATGATTCCTCGTACGCTCAATCCGGTTACGTCATAGATTGTGATTTTTGCAGCAGCGAAGTTATATTGAGCTGTACGAAGTCGAACTCACGTCTAGAAGTCGCAGTTTGTTCGGGCAATGAGGAGGAAATGTAATAGCAAATGGTCGCAATGAAATATTCAAGACGGTCTCCAAACATTATGATCTATTTGGCCGTGTTTGCAAAACCATAGCTCCTAACGAGTGCACGCATTTTACTGTTTATCCTAAGAAATACGGTACATGGTAAAAGTGTGCGTCGTGTCTGCGAACACGGCGAGCATCGCAGCACCTGTTCCGCTTCTATGTAGTGTTTTAGACCACATAGTGTTTTTTGGACGCGATCACTTTTCGGGTTCATAACCGTAAACAGAGACGTCTCTCTGAATCAAAAAAAGATTATAAAATCATATGACAATTTCTCTTGCCTTTTGCTGTATGTTTGTGTGGGGGCGGGTCTATAAGCAAAAAGCAACCCCAAGTTCATATAAATACTGTCTTTTGTGGCACTTCTGCAGCTCCGCATAGCCCGTACGGTTGATTTCATGCTCTTGTCGATACCTTCCAGCTTGATAAACTTCGCTTCTGTTTTTTACCTTCTTAATCAATTGATCAAAATCCTTATCTAACCGATCCTCGCTGCTCTCTGGTATTCCTTCATTCTCTATTGGAAATCAATCACTTCCTGTCGTTGTTACCAGTTGCTACGTCAGCACCCATATCACCAACTTCTGATCACTACTAACTCTAAAAATCTGATCATTCAGTACATTCAAAAACCTCAGTGTTGAGTTATATTTTTGATGATACCACACAATAGATTTCGCCCTTTCTCCCTTATGATGAAAGTGTTCTTTTTAACTAGAATAACCTAATGAGGAAGCTGCCCCACACTTTGCCCATTTATTTCTATTTATTCTTTTATTAAAGCCTTTTATCGTCATAAGTTATTGCAAAACACGGAATATCAGATACCCTGAGTACGTATTCTGTAATCGTTAAAAGGGTTGCTGGAGAATGCTTTGCGAAGTTCAGAAATGGTTTCTGAGAGAAGCATTTTGTTTCACTAGACCGTCCAACTTTGATGAGGATAGTTTAAAGGCACTTTTTGGAGAGGGATGGCCATTAATAAATCTTGTAACTGGCCGTTAAAGTGGACTGCAGCTACGACGTTATTGAGTGGCAATACCTAATCATCCTACATCACGACATCGCTAAGTTCCGAAAGGATTACCATTTTTTCCGCTTCCTATTAAACCAGCTACACTGCGAAATTTCTACGAGTGAAGAGAACGTTGAAATCTGATTAAACAATTTCGAAAGCAAGTCCGCCAATTTGAACATTTAGGCGAAAGATTAAAAGGAAAAATTGTCAAAAATGACAGGACTATACAATAAATCAATGTGGTACGATTGTTTTCGCTAAAGAAACATAGTCTTTTTGAATTTCACAAAATTCTCTCGTCAACACATTACATACGAGAATATCTGTAAGTATCTTATAGTCCTTGAGTTGTTTTGGATTTTCAGGGTCCGGTACGGACACGAGACCCATGGCAACTCCGGCTACAGGGGCTTTCAGCTTAACCCCTGCATCAAGTAGAGCAAGTGTACCGCCGCAAACTGAAGCCATACTCGATGATCCGTTCGACTCGAACACCTATGATTGAGACGTAGCAGTGAAATCAGAAAAGGTTTTTCGAGAGAAACAGTTTTGCTAAGGTTAACTACAGGCGAAAAATATTTATTGGTCTGAACTCGCTATTTTAATTAAAAAAGCATCTATCTGCTACAGCGGAATATTTTTGCAAGTAACACCAAATGGAATAGAGAAAACAAAAAATAACCGGACTGCGGAAATAAGTTACTAAATGTAAAACGGCGGCCGGCGCAGGTAATCGTAGAAGTCTTGCAAATGCTTATAGAACTGTACGACAAACATCAGTTTGTAAAAACCTTCATTTTTTCACGTTTTCTTTGTATATCATAACACTTTCAGCAATACCAACACAATATAATGAAATGGAAGAAGTATTTTTTGGTGGGAAATAAAAAATGCTTACCCATAAATCTAGCTACCTGATCCTTGATCAATAGTTTATCATAAAGCAAATTCGTTAGTGGCTACTAACATTTAAAGTGGGTTCTGCGGGCTAATATACCTCTGAGGTGAGTCGAATAGTAAAGGGAAAGTCTTTTGGAATTACAGGTACGAGCGCACGTTCAGCAAGATTTCCATGTCCAAGTTCACGCCGGCCGGCCTGCGAACTGTGTTTAATCTCATTTGTTGCGTATGAAGGGAACTCGTAGTGAAGCATAAAATTTTTCTCCTTATAGCCACTGCAATAGTACCAAATAAATTATAGAAATGAACGTAAATGCCAATAATGCAAACCGTATATACTATGTACTTAACCTGTATTGCAAAACTTATTACTGTTATTGCTCTCACACAGCTCAATTTTCCGTTTATATAAATTTCGAAGCTAATGAGCAATACACTTCCTCAATTGCATTAAGCGTTTTCTTTATATGATACAGAAATTTAAAATGACCATAAGAAACGACGAAATAGGGTGACGTTTAAATTTTTACACAAAACGGGGCATTTAAATCTGAATTTTTACCTTCTGAACAAAAAAAAACTAAACAGTCAATATTTTAACTTTTTCTTTTGCATGCGCTTGGAGTGTCATTTCTCGCTATGACACTTATTTATGTAGATATTATTTACCGCAACAAAACTTTACTTTCTCACCTAGACGATTAATTTTTAATACGCGAATAAAATTTTACTAATGATGGTGTACCAAGCGACACTGGTAGGTGTAAGCTCTCTTGAACTAAACTACTGAAGGCGTCGCTTGAACTTTGGGTTGACAGCAGGCAATAGTTTTACGAACGCAAAGGCCCAAAACGGCAAAAGTTCAAAAAGTGCAAAAGAGCGCAAAAAGTCTCAAAAAGACTAATTGTTGGAATTTATCTGGGTAACCCATTTGGCAATTGATATTTTCCTCTTTAAAACAATCGTTAATTTCTGTTTCTAGAATTTATGTGTATTAAAAATAGAACTTTAAGCCGTTTCTATAATTCTTATAGACCTTCAAATTAAATTATATTGAAAGTCTTCTGGTTTCGTTCACGAAAATCTTGTTTCGGGTTTTTTATAAGCCACAGAAAAACTCGCCGTCGATTTCGGGCAGAAAAGTAAGTTTTTAATGTTAAAGGGGGTTTGTCCAGCGCAGAGAAATTGAATAATAGGCAATATTCATTCAACTTCAAATGCTTCTTCTTGTGTATATATGTATAAGGTAAAGTAAAAGCAATGTATGTATAGGGATCCAATGCCTACATGAGCTAAGAGTAATAAGAAACACCTCAAAAAGTTGCAACAGTAGTGGCTAAACACACAAGAAATCGCAAAGCTAAGAAGTTGATGATGGAAATCAAGGAGTAATATTCGAAGCACTCCGGAGAGGTGAGAGAAGTGACCTATTAGCAGATTAAGGTCCATTGGTGTTTCAAAGCGTATCTTCATAGAATAGTGGAGACGTCAAATGACTCATGCGTCACACGCATGCGCAATGCAGTGTGTGCTCCCATATGAGTTACATACTAGAACACTGTACATTACTCGAGAAACAAAAAAACAGAAGTTAAATCTAGAGCGACCATTTTGAATCAGGGCCAGAGTGAACTATTCAAGGCAAAGAGAACTGGACAGCTATGTCTGCATATGTGGCGAAGATTAAGAATACATTCAAGAGCAGAAGCGGATCAGATACAGGCAGACGGCAAAATCTTCCCGGGATCTGCGTTGAAAGAAAGGTAGTCCTCTGTAGTCTAAGTAGAAATAAAGCTAGTATTGATGCGCAATCAGTAACGAGTAAAGATGTGAATATGGCAGGTAATGCAATTAGAAAACGCATATTAAAAGAAATCCCACACTGTCGTGGTGAATACCTTGGGGCAAACTATAATCTGCAAGGATAGCGTATATAAAGAACCCAGGTGAATTAAATGAAAATATGACTAAACTCCGTGTAATAATTTAGATTCACGTAGTATCTTCCAGAGATATAACCACCAAAAAGTGGATCATTGAGGGTGGTAAGGCCCTTGGGTCAGTCTAGTGTAGACTCTTAACCTGTGGATTTGTATGATTGATCAGTTTTAATTCTCATTTTACGACCGCCAAAGTAGCAGAAAATATGCAAATTACTGCAGTAAAAAGCGGATTCTAAGTGAAATTTTTCTAGATTTCTTTTCGACTCCATATTACTATTTAGGATCGACTTAAATCATATTAGATGTCAACAACAAAGCAGGATTTAGAGAAGAATAGGGCAGACGGCTGAAAGCTCACAGCATCACCACAAGCAGCAGGTTGTAATGTGTCCTCTACAGTCATTCTTCTCGCAGAGTTTCAACAGCAGCCATTGACGCAAAGAACAAATCTTTTCTGCAATCACCATGCCTTTTGTAACATTTTATGACAACATAAATATGTTTGAATACAAAACTTTATCAGAAAAAATAACAGATCAAGTGCTCTCCACCTGCAGAACATACTGCCCCTTTCGAAAATCGAACAGGTCATCATCAACATTTATCCTGCGCCTTCAAAAGCCCTAGAAATACGGAACTAAAGTTCACTTTAATAAAGTAATAGCTGTTCTTGAGACAGGTGGTATTCCTGGAGGCACGATTGATAGCAACTAACTACAGGAGTCCTCTAAAAAGCCTCACAGTATTAAGGAACCATCTGATCCAAAAACAGGCAAAAATAAATAAAGCCAAATTACATATTTTGTGTAATGAGTCGGACATACACCGGTAACTTAAGAGTTCGTTTGTAAGTTTTTAGGTCAGCTAAACATGACAGAAAAAATGCAATTTGGTATTATGCCAGTCAGTTAAAAAAAATGTGCAACAAATGTTTTGGCGCTTGCCCAAAAAGTATCTCTTTCATTTTTCAACGTATATATAAACGTCTCCTTGGTTTGGCTAACTAAGGATTTGAAATGCACTATGGAAAATCTATCTGGAAAGCTTAGAAATGTATAATGCAATAGAAAGTTTTTCAACAAATCTAACAAAAACGATTGTGGGTTGTGCCATTTAATTTAGTTAAAAAAGCGCTAAGGATTTCAAAATGTAAAAAATTAAACGTGGCGTGGTAAAAATAATATGGGTAAGGAGTGGATGCTAGATATGTACATGCAAAGGGTACGAAATTTGAATTGACAAAAACTTCGACGGGCTTAGCTGTAGCGAATATACGTTAATCCGCTATTTCTAGTACCAGAAAAAAAAACCAGTTCTTTCTAGGTCAAAAAACAAATTCGTCATGGTGAAAAACAGCGCCTGTTTTCAAAATTTGAGCGAAAAATAACTATTACAATCCCTCTGTGCTCAGAAGAGCGTCAGCTTAAGAACTTGAAAGATACAATATACTCCTGCTAATTTTCATGCGGCTTCTGCAAAATCCATAAGAGCTAATTCCATGTGATTCCCATAAGGCAATTTCATTTTTTTTACATTTTTTAAATTTGAACCGCTCAAAACGCCCTTTTTGATACACCTATACGTTTTATACCGAAATTAATGGCCACTCTGGGAAGGACAATATCAGTTATTAATTAGGTTATTCAGATAATGTCCGACTGCTAGTATCTCTGCGTTTTTTCACACCTTTTCAAATTTTTGGTCGTTTTATATTTTGGCTTTTTGGAAGTATTTATCTTGCTATCAGTTCACAGTTCAATCCTGCCCAATAATTTTTTCTATATAGCATATTCTAGCGACACCACAACGAATTTACACCAATGTCGCTTAACTCAAAAGTAAATTGCGGTTTAAGGAAGAAATATTTTGAAAATGACTAGTGAGTGACGTAGCTCCCAAGCAAAAGCTTTCATTGCGGTAGGCGGTAATTATATTAAATAATCATGACCGTCAAAAGTGGCACATTTATCACATGCAAGAAAATCATTGAAATGAATCTTTTTTATTACATACAGTATTAGAAATGAAGCGCAAGGAAAAGTCTCAATTAAGATGCAATGACCTAAATATAAAGATATGTTATGTTAAGCACTGCCTGCAAGTCTATTTGATTGATGAACGACTGTCATGAACAAGATCATTTTCGAGCTCTTGAAACGCTTTTTATATATTATATATTATCTAAATACGCACTCAAGGAGCTGTGAGACAGGATCCCTCATCCGTAATGCACTATCAGGTGAATCGAACGTTACAGTGCACATAACCTGAGTTTGGCCTCTCTGAAATAAGGCCGACCCGTGTAATGGTTGTAGAAGGTTCACGTCACAGAAAATTGGACGAATATCGGTAAGCCTTCGCCCGTCCATACGCTCTTCCTTTTCCAAGACGAGACGACGAAACGCGTCTTTTACGATTCCATTGATAGCGTCCACCAAAAGATTGCTCTGCGCTTCTGGAAACTTAGACTAACGATGCGGAAACGAATGGATGTTGATACAGTTATTCAGATCGTTCAGTTTACCCTGTTTAATTTAGTCCGTCACTCTCTCGCAGTTACTTCATCAGCTTATTCGTCAGGGGGCTCAGCCGACTAAAGATTTGTCTTGCTTATTTTATGATATCTATATTTAATCATGGGACTTCTCTAGCGCTGGCTGATTGTTTCTGGGGCAAACATGAATGGGGTTAATCATCGGCCGACGTCTGAAGGGCGTACATGAATTAAGTAGCCGACTTTTAGTAGACGTTGCGATTGATAAATACGACTGACCTATTGATTCTGTTTCTGGAACATCACAAATTTTTTTTTATAACATAATATATACATACATGTAAAAAAATATGTGCAGTTATTTACTTTTATAACTAAGTAACTGCACATATTAAACTAGATGAAAATATTTCATGATGGTTTTATCTTTTATTTTTGTCGAGATTTATCAATTCACGTCACGAAATTCCTTTTTCATACAAAACATTAGGTTAAATTTCCACCTTTCAAGTGGTGTCTTCTTTTGAATGAAATGAAGTTTAGGCACAGGAACATGTATAGCATTTAGATAGTTTAAGCCTCTTGACAAGGAATTCCCTTACGTAGATCTTCAAGGCTGCTATTTTTTCAGAAAAATATTTCGATAAACATTTCATTAAAATATAGCCTTCTTTAGTCCCTAAAACTTTGTCACAGACGTGTATAAGAGATTTCATCAATGATTTCGCACAATAATTAAAACAGCATTTTGTCTCTCCATGGGGAAAACCTGTCAGTACCCGAAGAAGAGTAGCAGCATATTTAGACTGACATAACTGAAATAATTCATATTTCATCGATTATGAACCATTTAGGAAGTTGCATAACAGTAAAAAATCGGTTCTTTTGTAGTCCGATGTCGCACCCACTTGGTAAAACTTGAGGAAACAAATCATTTTTCAAGATGGTTACCGAGAAGTTCGCAGAAAATTACCAGTTTGTCCAAATTAGCTTCATGGAAAAGAGAAACTTCCTTACAAAAAAAGCTATCTGCCCAAGCCGTTTTATCCTACTTGCAAATTTTCATGGGATGAAACTCTTCGATTCTGAAAAAAATCAGTCCGATTCGACCATTCTACGGGATTGCCTTACGTCGGAAAAACACACCAAAAAATAGACACAGAAAAAAGATCCGTGGGCCCTATCTCGCGCCTGTGCTGCTATTGAGTGAATCACAATGTGAGTCTTTTACCTAAATAAACAGAATATTAAGGTAAGCACAGATTTGTAGTAATTCTGGGGCACATACTGTAACCTACCTAAAAAAGGACCTATAACTACTAATGTGTCTGAGGGAAGTGGACTTTAGTATTCTTGGTGCAAAACACTCGATGTGTTCTCGTTGTAAGTTGATTTTCTTGTGCTTCGTTTCGTGTTGGCATAAATTCATAACAACTATTAAGGTTTCACAAATCGGGCACAACACAAGTCTCACTGCACACAATTCGGGCCCACGGACAGAAAATTATAGTCATATAACATATAGATATGGTTGTTTTCAATGATAAATTTTTTATGTTGCTCAACGTTGGGCCTAACAGCTTGGTTAACAGTAGACATTGAAAACCAATGGTCATACAACACAAATGGAGCACAGATTTCACTCTTCGGGTCAGGTGTCTGAAAGGCATTGCCGTGTGGTACAGCTTGCTATCAATAACAAACCTTCTACGTTTGTCAGCGAAGCTATTTAGATCAATACAGTAGATTTCTATTATGCTCAATAGAAAGTTTCCCCTGTAGAGGCAAATATATTTGTCTAATTGGCTCCATCTTCTGCACTGCTCGTTCCAAGGTTGGAAGGCTCCGACCATAAAAAATCAGTCTAATCCGTCTACGTTGAAAGGTCGATTTGAATCTTAGAAACCCGCTCTCTCAGACTTTCAGTAGTTCAGTAGATAAAATGCCCGTCCCGAGTACAACTTCGCATTTTGGAAATAAATATGCTCTGCAGGTAAAGAAAAAAAGTGCTCTAAATATTCGTTCTGTTATTCTCCTTCATTCTAAAAGATTATAACAGTTATAACGAACAGTAAGCGTTATTCGTATCGCGTGAGGGCTACCCGGATGCAGAAAACTGACGGTCAAAGCGGGTTCCCCTGTACTCAGTTTGAAGACGCCCGATTATTTTATCATGTGGGCAAATTATTACAGTACAGGTTGACCGTCGAAAGCATAATTTCGAAAAAGTGGTAACTAAATAAATATCGAATTAGTTTCAAAAAACAGTTTGAGGAAAGCGTAGTTCTGCTGTTGTATGCCTCCCCTCTATATTAAATTTTTATTCATCTACGGCTACAAAATATGATAGGGCAATAAACGTCTCTTCCAAGGAAAGCTGATTAGCAAAAGAACACTAGTAAATAAGTTACTAATTATTTCACGTAATAGTCAATATTTTCCAGTTCATTAATTGAGCATTGCTTTTAGGCGGGAGTAGCAAAAGCGATTTCAAAAACTTCTAAAGAAATTAATATTTAAAAATAAAAAAGGTGACTTGACAACAATTTAGTGGTCTTTTACGAATTACTCTTATACGATAACGTAAGGTTACTTTTCAAGTATGTCACATAGTATTACACAGTCAAGAAAGGATTCATTTAGAGCTTTTGTTTGTGTGCTCATCGCATAGTCTCTCTTCTGTGAGAAAAAAATAGTCTATAAGTAGTTCGTTAAGCCCCACAGAAAGGTCGAGAATCCTATCAATCTACTCATCTCATATCTAACTCCCAGACGTGCCAAGATCTGTTATCTTTCAGCGAAAAGGGAGGATTCTAGTAGTAGTGCCCTATTGCAAAATAGAGATGGATATTTCTAAATCGTTGGATATTCTATTTATATAAATAAGCAGAGCAATTCTGATAACTCTTATCCCTTAGAAAAAAATAATATTGCTAACGACAAATCGAGAAAACTTGAACACTTACAAACGAAACATCTTGATTTTGGTAAAAAACATTGTGTCTTTGAATTGATTGTCCATTTTCCTTAATGTATATGGATGGAATACAATTACTCGGTTCGTGTGTTACTATACCACAAAAAGCATCATCGTTTGGAAACTATACCTAATTAATTCGAATACAAATTTTTATTTTGAATAAAATAAACAAACGTTTTGCGTTCTGAAACTCCTATCTACGGAATTGTGCTTCAGAGAGAGTAACACCCATATTTTAAACTTGAATTGTTGAATTGCCTGTACATTATTGAAATCGTTTAGAATCATCTTAAAAATCTTAAGAAGTTCTTTAAACTGTGATTAGTTACATCGCTATCCAAATTAAAATGAACAATAGAAGATTATCATTTTGTGGTGTAGAAATCGATGGTTTCTATTAGCTTAGAAAAAAGATTAGTTTCCCTTTCACGAGAGGTGTTCTGATGAGTGACAGCTAAGTCTTTATACATAGAGCCAAGATCTACTAGTACACTAGTTGCAAATATGTGCCGAAAATAATCCATGTTTCTATAGAAAAAAATCACTTGAATAGTAGTTATTTTAAGCTTTCGGACATGTTTAATATGGGAAACCGCAAGTTACTTAGTTAAAGGTTAGAGAGGGTAGTTTTTGCTAGCCGTATGTTAAACTAGATTTACGGTCACTAACAAATAGAACGTGCTTTGGTAGAGAGACTTTCAACTGTTCTGCATTCTCTCCGTTAGGAGCCCCTAGTAGCACGCTCCGCTTTTTTGATATTTTTATCCTAGACCTGTCTCCTCCAAGATATATTTCCTTGCAGAAATTATCTCACGCTTTAAAAATCATCAGATACACTGGAGAATAAAAACGGTTATTAGAATTAGGTAAAAGCATTTTGAACATTTTTTTAAATTTGGCCAAAAGGCTACAAAACAGTCGAATTTCCTACCCGTTGAATTGTCACCTGCATACGTTGAGGTAACCGACAACTTTGGGCTTGATTCTGAATTATCAACGTAATTTAGCAATTAATTCCTCTTGTTTTTAATAAAAAAGCATTTGTATTTTATTTTTGTATTGTTACTTCATAAAATCAAATCAAAGTATCAAAGTACCAAAGGAAAATCTACAGGGTATCCAGGAAATTATGCAATCCTATGGAAAGTTAACCAAAATTTAACCCAGTTTTCCTTCTTTATTTTCTAGTGAGAATCCATACTTTAACATTGATGTGTATTTCGAAATAATAAAAGAAGGAATTCAGACAAAGTTAAGAAAATGTAAAATTCTGAAATGTGAAAAATGTGTACCGAATTAAGCAAAGTTAACCGCATTCTAAATTGATTTGTTTCTCGATATTTTGCTTTTCGCTTTTTAGATCCACGATCCTTTTGAAATAGCCATTCAGAAAAAAAAATAAAGAAATGTCTTGAAACTGACTAGTATGCAATCCATAGCTATCCTACCCTGATTCTTTATACGATTCGCCACTTATCCCCTTACCGTTAATTTCTGCAGAGCCTCATCCCGAACCACAGAGATGGCTTTGTCTCTGGAAACCTTATCGTGGTTCCAATCCATCATAATATCAGTGACTCTTTCGAGCACTTCACTTCTTGCCGTCTCGATCATTTCCTCTGATGGCAGACACTGTTCTTCAATGACCCGTTTGGGTTTACCATGTCGTTCAACAAACTTCTTCAATGGCAAAACAATTTGGGTTACTTCCTTCATTCCGACCTTCACCGCCTTCATGAAGTCTTGCATATAAACATCCTTAGCTCCTGCTTCTAGCATAACTGCAAAGAACGAAATATATATATGATTATTATTAAAAAAATTTTTGCCTATAGAAGGCTTTTACGATATATATCATTAGTACGCTCTTGGTGTTCTCGCTTCTATTTCGTCAGATCTTTAGCGCAAAATTTCAGACTTATTATATATGAAGTAGGTTTAATACTTTAGTGAGAAATAGTTTAGTACTTTAAAAATATTCGGATTTTCAAACCTTAAATGTCGAAATCGTCGTATTGCTAGCGAAAAAGGATATTTTATGTAAGGGACTATTCGCCAGTTTTCTAAGCTTCCTTTTTTTATGTAAAACACGATTCAATAGACAGAAAAGTACCCCAATAACTGCGAAGATTGTGACGATTCGTCAAATTAAATTTTACAAAACGTTATTAATACATAATCAAGTGCGAATGGTTTTTATACACACGTAAAATTGAACTTTTTAAGCTGTTTTTTAAACCGAGGTATATATATATATATATATATATTATAAAGCAATTAATTTCCGATGATCGAATTTCAGTGCTTTAATTCCGTAAGTACTACGTAATATAAGTAGTGACTTCGGAACATACACATGAACAAATGACGAAATATGTGGCCACAGACCCCTTTTCGGCTCGTGTAGACCCTGCTTCTAAGAAAACATTAACGAAAGAATCTAGTCATGTTACTTTGTTACAAAGCTCTGAGCGAATATTCTGTTGTTCGCCAAGCTTGTTGTTTAGAAAATTTCGTAGCAAAATTCGGCAAGCTAAAAAAAATATTTTTCATTCGAATCTTCTCAACAGTGAACACGTTCATTTGCCAGTGCTTATGATCAGAACTTCATAGGAGCCAAAGCTTGGTTCTAATAAAAAAATTTTAAACAAATAATTTTATCATGAATGGACGACCCTATATTAGAAAACCTATCATTGGAAATGCCAAAACGCTAATATATTCATTACATACCAACTTTATTACCCTCTATTCCACTAACAACAAGATTGAGGTCACTGCTAGCCATTTGTCTTCGTGTGGGATGAACGATAGGCTCTCCATCTATTAAGGCCACCCGAGCAGCTCCTACAGGACCTACAAACGGAATGTCAGAAAGGCAAAGCGCGGCCGACGCTGCATTGATTGCCAGGACATCAGGATCATTAAGTCCATCCACTGCAAGTAGGTTACATACCAACTGCGTTTCATAGAAATATCCTCGAGGGAACAATGGTCGAAGGCTTCTATCTGCAAAATGAGCAGAAATAAACTACATTGAAGATCAGCAATTTTATTATCAGGCTGTTGAAAAGCTTCAGAGGCACAAAGGTATTAACATGACCTTTCGCAGAATTGTCATTGTGTTCATGATAATAAACCTTAAAGATAACATCACACCGGTAGTTTGGTTACATGTGTTGCGATCTTCAGCATAAGAAAAATAACGTACGTCGTGTATATTGAAAAAAATGTGCGACTATGTGGGTTAAATGGAAATTTTTTAAGAGTTCTTCTAAGATACTGACTAAATTAAAAAATTCGACATTTTGCGTACCCTAAAAGTGTTATTCTGGACAATCTTGCTATATAATACGATCACCATTCACTATGTCTGCATCTTTAGCTCCGGATTTAAACCATTCACCAGTAATTTTTAAAATAGCTTTTTAATAAAGCTGTAATTGTGCATAAAACGGGTATTGACGGGTATAAACTCATTAGAATGTCGCTTAAACCCGCTGCACACAAAAAATATTAGCGGAATTAGAGTTCTGACTGACAGTAGGCCAAAAGTCCCTAAAGAATTACTCAGTGAAGTTTATCGGGACGATCCAATTGGCAATCGATATTCCATTCGCTACTTAAGCTTGCCAGAACGACCGTTAGTTTTATATATAAATGAAAGTGTATCAATGTTTGTTCTAGGTGATTTTGATTAATTTCTAAGGTCTTTAAAACCTAAATTTTATAGAGAATCTTCTGGAATTTTTTGTAAAAAACTTCGTCTCTGAGAATTTTTTTCGGATTTTTGAGATGACGCAATAACGTAGACCATCGATTTCGGGTGAAAAGTAACTTTTTAAAACGCTAAGCTTTTCATTTTCTTAAAGTGTACGTTTTATTTTTTCGTTCAGCGCAAAAAGGTTGAATTTTAAATGATTTTCATTCCAAACGTGAGAGCGACGCATTTTTTTCATTATGGTAAGTTAATTGTTTTGTTCTAGAAACAATTAGCTTTTAGCACCAAGTTGTGGATAAGCTTATTTATAAGAACAGCCTGCTAAAGCTTGACTCACTTTAGATGCTAAATTCTACATATATACGAAACAAACCAGAAAAATATATTTTTGAAGGCGTTAACCTTTGGTTATTATTAACCAAAACCTATATCTTCTGACGTACACGTGCTGTCTTTTATTTAATTTTAAAATAACCCTTAAGTATGCATGACTGAAAGTAAATTGAATAGATTATTTTTGAAACTTTACTTAAGTTATATTTGAAAGTTTAGTTACGTAACTTTTTGAGCTTGGACACAATATTCTTTCGGTGGAAACCCTGATCTATCGCATTCCTTTTTTAAATATTTGTATTGTCAAATCATAAACTTTTACCTATGGCTCTACTGGTAAGTATTTCATGCTCGGATGGGCCCAGTTCTCTACGTAGATGGTTTGTCGGAATGCGTCCAGCAGCCGCTGCTTTTTGCCTGAAATCAACCTTATTCAAACATTGGCATGTGTGAGGCAATCTTTCTAAACTCACAATCTGATTAATGGATTAAGAAAACGAATTGTTGTATTCACTCGAGCGACTAGTAACAACATTTTGTAGGAGGCGTAACTGTAATAACAACATTATTTCTTTTGTTATTGATTTGGTAATATAGCTTGAGTTTCTTTTTATATATATTGTTTATAGTTCATATATATAGTATATATATATAGTATATAGTTTACACCTTGAGTAGGCTGCATTTATAAATGTACTAAAGTATTATATTTACATGAATATAATTATTGTATTTTGTTGCACTTACCGTCAGAGGTAAAAAACCAGCTGATGATTGAAGCTTCTTCGAGCTAACTGCCGTCACCATGACTGAAGTGTCACCCATTTGTGCGACAGCAGTTCCATCAGCAAATTTTGCCAGTCGACCCGTTTTGAATATCAGTCTTTGGCTGCAATAAAAAAGTTCGACCTTCTTGAGAATATTACCCTAGGTTTATATAATGAAAGATTCAAGGTTTGGGTGACATCATTAGCATATAATGTCACGTATATTTTTTTAACAAATAGAATGTGTGTGTTGTATCGCGTCTAACCGATACATTATTACAAAAAATAAGTTCTACAAGTTCCAGTTCATTCAAATCATTTAAATTTTATAATGATACCGCCAGGAAGAGTATAACTAGAAGTACAACAAACTACGATCATTACGGAGCCATTTTATTCACTTTAATGCATTAACTGTAAAATAAGGTACTATACGAGTACATAAATAAACAGCACACCTTTTCTCGAGCAGTTTTCTGAAGTGAACCGAATGAATAGGCAGTAGCAAACTATTAACGTAAGACGTTAATATGGACCAAGTAAATAGAGTTTAAAGGAACAAGGTGCTTATGGAGTTACACGACTCTACACCATTTTTTTAAATATTTTTTTTTGTTTTGTTGTATAAACATAGAGTGATATTTTCCACATGCTAAGAATCAATCGGAAAACGTTATTTCAGGAACGTCAACAATCAATTGTTTTCATTCAATCAACAATTTTTACCCAAAGTTATCTCTGAATATGCTGGATGCTAAAGAAATGTTCAGTATCTTGTTTTATTTTGCATGGTCGTATGAACTTAAAATAATTTGAATTCAATTTAAACTCTGTTCTAAGAAAGGTTCTAAAGCTCTTAAAGTTTATAAGATACTGAATAAATGTGACTACATTGTTGAATACGTACATTGTGAGACGAACACGGCTCAAAGGCAGCATGACCATACAATTTTGGATGTCTATTAATTAACTTGCAAGTGTGTTCTTAATTACTTGAAATCGTTAAAACATATGCAGAGTGCAGCAATAGTTTAATATTTTTACTACATACTAGTATATTTTCCACTATGCAACTAACTAATTGCTTTATTTATAAGGTTTGAAACCTATCTTGCGTTCGTATTGGGTTCTGTCTAAGATATGTATCTATTTTTTCAAACATACAAATGTACAGAGTATGTTTCTGAAGTATACTCACTCATTAGAGCAATCAATTGTAATGACTTGTTCCTCGCCAGCAATAGACAATTGTCGTAGATAAGATTTCAGTGACGTAAACCCTGTCGGTAAACGTCGACAGTCTGTCAAAGAAATTCTGAAGAACCTCTGTACCGCGTACATGGTAATAAGATATCAGTAACTGTTGTTTTCTGACTTACACTTAAATTTCACCTTATTGAAACACTTAAAAGCAACAGTGAGAATATAGCCTTTAGAACGACGACTATTTCTCACGTGTGCCAAACGGTCTTTTAGCACCCGCGGTAGATCCAATGCTTCAACAAATCGCGCATTCTATTGACAAACAATGCGCGCCTAGCAGACGACGAAAATCAAAATTGACTGCCAGGTTTTCAGCCATATGCTAATATCAAATTAGGCATAATTTCGGTAATAGTTAGACAGCGTTTCAATAAAATAACATCTAAATTAAAGCCTTTTTTTTGTTATTATATAACATGTATGTACCGGCCAATTTACTATGTTATACAAACAAATACTACTAGTGACAGACGGTCGCAAGATTTGAAAGAAAGAAGAAGAAGACTTGAATACAGTTGTGTGTTGAGTAATTTACCCTAGTTGGGTTATTTACCCTAGTTGGGAGACAATTCTAGCTTATTAATAGTTTCGAATTTCAATAGGCGGAGCAGCTCAACGTGATTCACTGTTTCGTAACAACTATTTGAAACAATTTTTCATATCAAATCCTCTTAGTGATGTTTTGCCGGAATACGCATCCAAATTAGGAAAGCTTTTTAGATCATTCCAGCTTCTAAATGAAATACAGATTACGAATGCAACATGGTAATATTATTGAATGGTCTTCTGATAATTGTTGAATAACCCGTAGTATTTTCCGGCCTTATTTTAAAACTGGGAAACAGGTACCTATCCGCAAACATTGCTTACCGCGCCAGATAAAGAAAGAAGTTCCTGTCATTAAGATTTGTCTAATGAAAGAGGCTGAATGCCATATCTAAAAAACTCTGGGATAGCCGCCTCACCTCGTCCACAGATTTACGAAGAAACATTTTCCTTGTCCTATCAATGATATTGTTTATGTTTAGTCTATCTGAAACAGTGATTAACCGTAGAATCGCACCCAAAGCTTGAAACATTTATACCGGGCTTTTCGTCAACAAGGTTTTATTCTTCCACGTTCGAACCTTGTATATTAAACAAGGCGCCCTTAGATATTTTTCTAAATGCATACTGTAAGAACTAAACAAGGATTATGTGCGTCATTTGCAAGACTAATATTTGCACGGCGTCGAAGAATGACGTACAAAAAGTATTAAGTGTGCAACATTTCAATCGTCTTAAATAGAATAACACATATGGTAAAATGTATGGTCTGTGCCACTGGACCGAGGGCTATTATTAAAAATATTCATTACGCCCTCCAGCTTGTAGGCTGATTAAAAATTTGCGCATACAATACTTATTTCTTCCGTAATTTCTGCTGAAATGATATATTCACAAAACAATACGTTGCGGATTCCTTATGGTAGCCGATTGACAATCAGTGGCCTCTGCATCTTTTATGCGCGATGTGTTGCCACGACCGTTGAATATAAGCGGCCTATAAGTACGAAAACTTGTTGACGTGCTTCGAGGGCGTGCTTAATATCACTAAGACATCTCGAGTTGCCCTTCGTTCAAATTTTATCGCTTACGTTTCTGTAAGGGTCATCTTTAAACCAACTCTATGATCGCTGTATCCACCCTAAAGATTTTTTTCATCTGAAACCCGCTATTTCCGTAGGTGGCTAAATCGTCTGCACATAGGCGCATTTTTTCACGATCTTTCGTTATGCAAACTTATTTTCTACCAATTAGAATAATCTCGTCTTACCATTTGCAATTATAAAAACAATCTCCTGCGTTTTTCAAAAAAGCACTTTGTGCTGTGTATGTACACCTACCGTTGAGTGGACAAGTTATTAAGGACTCATGAAAGCAAAGTCATTCTTAGCTATCGTAACAGTTGTAAGCCTATAAGCCGTAACAGCCTGATAACGTACTGCTTGATATAGTACGCTTTTTGGACATTTAGATTTCCTTATTGGAACCACTGTGACAAAACTATCTGTGTTTAGGCAAAAAAACAACAACGTGTTCATCGGGATTATAATTAACCGATACAGTTAATCGGAATGGGGCACTGTTGCTATTTTGCCCCACTTCATGCTGAAATAATATTTTGACTAACATATTAATTATCTTTGTTTTCGAAAATTTACATCTGGTTACAGGTAAGCCATTTGGTTGGGTAGATTTATTTTATTTACTTCGTAAATGAGCTCACATTTACGTTAAAGTTAACCTTTCCTTTTAACGATTTCACATAATTTCATCATTATTTATATAATACAGCCTTGCAGAGAACTGTAATACTGCTAACTATTTAATATCATGCAAATTATTACGACTGTCTTCTCTTTGTTGTTGTGACTTGAGGACATTTTTATAATGGCACTGATGTTACAACAATGCATAGAAATTCAAATTATACTTTCTATAAATTTAACAATTTAATTTTAATTTGATTAGATTTCGCCGTCTAGCTGCTACACTTTCATCACTTTTACGTGCAGCTCGCTAGACAATTTCAGGATAAACTATATTTATCTTTTTCAGTATTTAGCTATACGTTTTTGTTTTAAGCTTAGATTAAACTTGTCCTCTATGAATACATTTCATAGAACCGAATGTGCGGCAAATATTTTTTTCTTTCAATTTGTGCGTTGAATTATTCCGAGTTTTCCTCTGATAGGGCATATGTAGCACTTCTTTCCCTATGTAATTTCAGGGACTGTAATACTGCCTAAATGTCAGATTAGTATTTATAGACTTGACAAGGAGCTTACTAAATAATTATTAGATGACGGATAGATAAGTACGAAAATCGACATAGTCTTACATTATATCCATGATGTACATCGGATTTAAAAGTACGCACAAATGCGTTTATCTGGAATTTGGCCCACAGATTGAAAATATTCTGAAAAAAAATGTATGTTATATATTTATATAATATATATACTAATATATTATATAACTATTCTTAAAAAGCTAAGAAACCGACTGACGTTTTGCGATTTTGAAGCCAACTAGTACTGCAATATTTTCCCGGAGATGTATATTAGGTAATTGCCTATTCAGAAAATGAACGAGAGAGATTATTAAAGGGCTTTTAGAGGCCGGCAGGCTTTGATTAAAGTTGCATCAGTCGTTTTTTTACGAAGATTTTGAAGGAAGCTTTAACCTTTTTAAAGTCCTTTAGCATTTTGGTCTTTCAAACAAATATGGAATATTTTAGCTCATCTTGTTTTTTTGATATACTTCCGTTACTTATTTATCTATATAAAGAAAAAGTAAAGAAAAAAATACTGGGAGAAAGCTTACATTTAAAATTGCCAAACCACGGTTAGATTCACAAAAGCTTCAACACACTGTACTCCAAAGAAACGAAGTGTTTGAAGTGTGATGCCGGCAGTTAGATAAGGAACTCACGTATAGACCTATATCATGCTAGGCTTACCTTTTTTTCGTCAAAAGATTTCAAATGATCTTGGAATGACGGACTTTAAGAGCATCTAAAATATTTTTTTTGACGAATTGGCTGTGCGGTGGTAAGTTCTATAATAAAAGGAGCCACCGGTATCGCATCAGTTCTGTTTCTCATGCTTCCCATAATTATGTCGAACCCATAAATAGAACAGTAAGTAACCATCTGAATGCTCTGCTGCGATCTGCGGGTTGAAAGGGCGCCATCGAATTTGGGCCTCCAATAAATCCAATAAATTACGACACGTATGTGACGTCAATACCCAACACTTCTATTTGTCTCATGCAGAGATAATAAATTTAAGCTTTTGCTAGAGGTTTCAGACACAGCAAGTGTTGGACAATGTTATATGTAAGGTGTACATACCTGTCAATATACGTTATTAAAATGTATTACAAATATAATTGATAAACTCTGTTTGTGCTACGACGGTAAGGCTGGTAACGCTGCGGTGTCATAAATCTGCAACTCCGATTTTTACCGGCTGTCGAGATAAATTTGTTTTTTTTTTAAAGTTATTGTTATAGTTTTTGAAGTTTGATTTAAATATGTATATAGTGCTGTAGGTGTTCATGGTAGGCTTATTCGATTAAATAGAGGCAAAAGAAAATTTCCTTTGAAATAACTTTATTTTCATGTCAGGTTACAGCGCAGTGACACTTCATTCGCGTAAGTATCATTACGCTTTCTGCTTGCAGTATATTCATAATTGGTTTATACCATACCACTGGCAGTAAGTACCGCACATTATGGGGTATTGGTGCTAAAAGGTTTCAGCCGATACAAAAAATAGGCAGGTTTCAAGCTTCCTACTTACAACTTTATTCGAGGATATGCGGCTATGAGCTTCTGCTAAGTTTTTTCGTAGCCGAAGTTATTTCTGTTAACAACTTTAATTCTTTAGGCTCTCGAATTTGTCCTTTAAGCACTAGAAACCTATAGTTACCCGTTTTATTCTGTTTGATCCAAAATCACCTTTATTGCACCAAAGGGGGAAAACTGAGTGAAGCTGTTCAACAGAAAGAACCTAGTAGACAAAATAGAGTCCTTCTTAATGACAACGTTAGGCCATACATGGGAAGGTTCGTTGAAGCTCTAATGGAAGAGTCTGAGTGAAAGGTTTTTTGTTACCTTCACATTCTCCAGACCTCGTGCCAGTTACTACCTTAGCCGACTAGTACCTGGAATGGTACGACGACTCGTACCATTGCACTTGAAATGTACAGGGGTTTGAAAAATGAAGTGGGCAACATCAGATTTGGAGAATGATGACGAAGAAAAATTAATTGCTCGAGAGGTACGAACGTCGAAAATTACGGCAACTTCAAAATATATTGTTTCGCGTGAGTTCAGGTGAATCATTGCATGTTTCGTTAAGTGAAAAAACGATATTAAAACTTTTATATTTTACGTCAAGGGAGTTATTGGAAGCTTTAACGATAAAGTATACAACAAATAGCTATTTTGGTGTCTTTCTAGCTACAATTCCTGAGACGTTTTTTTTTCTACCATCAGATCTCCTCATATGTATATGCATATAAATCCAGAAACTATCCAGCGGCTTTTAAATAATTTTCAAACTATAGACCATTAGCGGAAGAAATGTACACTGAGTCTTTGCATGTCATGAAGACAGACAGCTGTTCATGATCGATAGACGGCGAGGGTAGAAGGCAAAATATCATTTAGTGCTTAAAATCAATATTCAGAGATTAGATTTCTTTTTTTTCGAAGGTAAGAGCGCTGGTAAAAATCCATCGAAAGCTTGCGAAAACATGGGATGGAAGGGTTTATGCCGAAACAACGGCTCATTATTAATGCAGTCATTTTAAGAACGAAAATCGGGAGACTGAGCATTACCCCTGTGTCTGAGTGACTAGACCTCAGGATCTCAAAGAAAAATAAGTCATTGCGATCTCCTAGTTTTTTGAGCAAAACAGAAGATGGAAAGTTTCTTTTCGGCTCAATATTAAACTTTTAGAAGCACAAGCTCCGTAATTAAAACAAAAACACTAAAGATGGAGAAACAATCAAAAGACGAATATTAAATATATTTGTCATTACAAGCTACTACCTGAAGGGTGCAAAAAATAAGTTCTACAAGACATCCCAAATTTTGAGAACCTCATTGATATACGGCGCAGCAATTGATAACGCACGGTGTGGTTACACGGCAACTACGTACGATATCATCTCGAAAGCCTGAACCGAGGGAAACAGAATTGACTGATCTGCCCAGCTTTCTTATTTGACATAAATTGGCGCGATTTTGATTACTTCCATACCCTAACAAGACTCAAACAAGCCATCGATGCCGAGATTCAGTATGGCAATACAAATTGCAGACGAATACAGCTGTTTATCACAGTTTTCCAAGAGTGCTGGCCTTAATGTGAAGACAATAAAAAGGGAGTACATCTAACATATGGTTTTTCCACCTTGTCAAGTTATTCTAAAAATTTGTTTTTTGAAGTTTTTCAAACCGCTAAATAGCTACGGACAGCTTAGTAAAAACTAAATTGTGAAATATTCATCTACTAAAATACGTCGATTAATCAGCTCTAGAAAGCAACTTAACGGTATTTGATGTCATTACTTGTTCAACCAGAATATTATATCGCTTTGACGCCCGCCAGAGATGAATCCATATTGCACACTATCCCTCTTTACACTATCTGTTATATATATACCTCTGAGTGCGTACACTTCGGTATTAGCTTTTTTATTTATGTAAAAATAATTAAGTTAGTAAAGCACGTTCGCAATACTCCAGCGGCGTGGTATATAAAGTGTGCGCCCAGATTCACTCCTCTGAAGTCCATAAAGGCTATTTGCATATAAATTACAAGGAGTATCAGCAGAAGTAATGTTTCTAAGATCTAAATAAATAAATATAAAAAAAATAAAAAATACAAAACATCTACACATACAATCTACTTATGAACAATTTAATATTTGATTTACATGTTTTCTAAGTAAAATTATTTATTATTTATTCTATCGAATAACCTAGAGGGACCCAAATAAACACTCTTTTTAACACAGCTGAATCTTATATTATTCTTATCTTAACCGATTGCATAGATCTAGGCTTCCACTTTGTAAAGCTGCTGTAAAGATACTGATCTTTTACTAGAAGTTTTCTCGGGGTTAAAAACTTATACGATTTATTCGGAATTTTTTATATACAATACAGGTAATTGATTTTTGGCCAACTGTCTTATTTGTTATTTTTACCGTCAGGCTCGAAGTTGCATTTTAAAGTTGGTTCCTCTATAAGAAATAACTATAAACAAAAAAATGTTACCTTTTTGTAATCGATTAAGTACGGTCTTTTTGTGTAACGTATATTACAAAGCAGTCTTCAAAGTCCTAATCAATTTTCTTGATTATTTAAGTGCTTTGATTGTTCCAATGTAATGTTTGCCCTTTAGACTTTGCATATCTAGAAATCGATTTGAATTTCTTGAAATCTACTTGTAACTTCTCGACAATTCGTAATCATGTGGATGATTCTTTTTAATTAGCTCCTTACTTAGGGTATCGACCAGGATCAATAGTTTCTTCCAAATAGTGAGTATAGCTTTTCAAGTGTTTGATAGACACGAACAGTTTCATGGGTATTAATATACATTCAACGGAACTCTAATGCGTGCCATCTACATTTAAACAGCAAGTGTGGAAGGATACGGTTTGTGGAGCACACGATTGATTGCATAGAATGGACAACTTTTTGTCCTTTATGTTTTCCTTCTCCTGTTCCATCATTACGTAATGGCTCTGAATTGAGTACATATATTATGTATGCTACGCTGTCCAAATGATAGAGGGCAGATTAAAATGGTTGAAGACCGTTAGTGGGGAGAAGGTATTGTAATAGTATTATTTAATACGCCTTAAGCCATTTATACTTAGCCCGGTTTGCCTTGATAAGCCAATGGAGTGAGTACCGCGACTAAAACGGTGAAAATGTCGACAACCGCTTCAAGATGAATTGTAAATTTGAGTTCACAGTATTTAATGTGTTTTTAGCAAAATGCAAAAATCTATGTGGAATCGTTATCAAATTACAGATATTCACGACGTTTTCTAAATAAGCTCATTTAACAAAATGAGCTGTTCGTTAAATAGAATGTTTCAAGTGAGTTACATTTACCGATTCTGAAAAGTGTGAGGATATACGCAATTGAGGATAAAATGTTGACAAAAATGGCTAATACAAAGGAAACCTGGGATGATAGACGTACAAGTATAGGTAGGATGTGTAAGTAGTCATTTTGGTTAATGGAAGGATATTTTTAAAATCCATATTTTATAATAATGTTTTTTTTTTTTAACGCAAACGCGTTTGTTACCCATTTACTGTTATTAATGTAAAAAATAAACTTTTCTTCCTAGTCGGGGTCATTTTTGATGATCACTTTTACTTAATGTAACCTCCACTGATTTTGGTTATAGCTTCCATTACGACTATTTGGTCGTAGATATTATCCTCATTAGAACAGCCGATGATTTCCGCATTAAAAATCCTGGATCATCATAACCGGCGCGTTGCAATATTTCGGTAAATTTTTTACCATAAATTTAAACTATATTAGGGATATTTTTCTTCTTATGAAAATCTACTCCTAATTTTTCGAAAGCCGTAGAGAAGCAATAACGTTAAGTACTGATTTTAGGTAAGGTTTTTGATTTCGGTGAATGTTCTTTGCTCGTGGAAAAATTGGATAATAGCTTATATTTTCTCAAGTTTCGATGGTGAAGCACTGGTTTTTACCACGGCTGCTAGTCTAAAGCCCTTTTGCAACGAGCTAGGAAACCACAAACGACCAGTCGAAGGCAGTTCAGTTGGTGCATCTTTTATATACACATATACAGCGTTTGCATATATAGAAGGCAAAAATGAGTTGAAAATGTTGTGGTGCTATAGCCTCTGTACAGTGAGAGATTATATACTGGTGTTTTTCAACTTTATTGTTGCAAGAATCACTCAAAGCTCAAATACAATCTTTCTGTCTTCGAGCGGCCAATCAATCTGTCCGCTTTTTGCCTGGGCCATCCTAGTGGGACTGATCATCAAACGCATCTCCTCGTTTTCTTTCGCTCTTCTAAATTGAGCATTTGCGACCGGTAACGTGGTACAATTCTTTTTGCTTTCATATTACGTCAGTTGGGCAGTGAAACAGCAACGTTATTGCCCCAGGGGTTCGTTCTTTTATGCTTGTTTTTTCGAAAATTGAATTGCTTCGCCCGTCGGCAGTGGCAGCTGTGAAGGCAGTTGGACATGAGCTTTTGGCTCGTTGGAGGACATCACTAGAAGCGAAAAAGTCCGTTTTTGCTTGCCGTATGCTACACAAATTTGATTTTTATTGTTGCAGCCGAAATTCGTATCGGATTTTCATTTGGTCTTCTCAATTCGTTTTGTCCCGGCATCTTGCTATTTGCTTGGCCATTCAGTTCCTATAGAATCTATTATAAAAGCGAAAGAAACTGGACTAATACGGGACTATTTCTACAATCGAACCTGCTATAGTATAGCATTATTTATACTTGGACGCAACAATCTGGAAATATGTCTATGAACAGTTAACGTGCATAACATTAATCTTAATTTTTCTCCTGCAAAACCTAATTACAAGATGTAATTCGTTACCAGACAACTTCGGAAAACATAGTATAAAAAATAAGATCTAAATTAACGTGACTTAAAATATATATGTATATCTTTTTTCAACGTAAGCAATGTCCCTAATAAAAAAAAAACGCAGCGTCCTGCTCGAGTTATAACAGCAGATTAATTTCATTATGTATTCGCCACCACTCTCCAGCATCCTCCCATCCCCCAATTGATTTATTTCTTCTCTGCCGAAATTTTTGTCCAGCCAGGCTGCAAGGCCTTTATTCATTATGAAATGTACAGTTACTGATTTGATTTTCCAGCAATCGAAAAGGTAGGCTCATGATGAATATGCTGGGTACAAAAGAATCTTCCACTTAAGATTTTGCAGAAAGGCTTCTACAGTCTTAGCTATGTGCGGCCTGGTATTGGCATAGCGAAGGATGATTTTGCCCGTCTATTAGGTTTTTCTTGTTGAATAACCTCGCTCGAACAATACAACCGGGCTCAACAAAATCTTTGTTAAGTGTCTTGTTTTTCTCAATCATTTCCCAGTGAATAAGACCTTTCCAGTCTCATCAAACGCAAGCCGTGATTTTTTTGTGCTGGAAATCTAGCTTATGTTCCGAAGCTATCCATTCCTTTTCCTGTTTTATATTGACATAGGGCTATTAATTGTTGTCACCAGTGACAAGCTTGTGCAGAAGGCTGTTCTTGAAACTGTGTGTTATTTGGTGCCGAGCGAAGAAATAGCGCAATGCTGTGTTTTTTGTGTTGTTGGCTGAGCTCATTGGAAACCCAGGCTTCTAATTTTTGAGTAAATCTCATAGATTGAAAAAGGCTCTTGAGAGTCATACTTATCAACGTGGATTGCGCAATGGTATCACAGACGGTTGTTTCTGTGGCGAAACCCATCCTCGAAGTTGGCACACCACATATTCGCCAAAAGACGGACTCGTCTCTAAGCTTTGTTTACATTAAGTGACTCAAAATCGACATTCATTGCTGGCACAAGTGTTTCCACTCGTACATGCACTCTTGCGAATTGAATTAGAGGTATGGATGGTAGCGTACGAACTTGCGAATAGGTGAAACCAGCAAAGAAAGCATCTAACTCTATATGCAGGAGCAAGGCGCCCCCCTCGCGTGCGCATGCGCGGCCACTCGTGATACGCTCATTTAACCGTTTTTTTCCGGTTTTACTCTTATGTTCGGGCCTTCCTTCGCACAACATCTCCCTGTGCGCTCAGACGGGCATTTGGAAACAAGCTAGAGCGGCCACGATGGCATAGTTGACAAAATTGTCATTCAGACGCGCTTCGTTAATACCTCTCACGGCAGTCCTAGCCGATTTATCAGAAGATGAATGGTAATCCCTTTTCAACTGTAATGGAAGGAATGTACAGGGAAAGTGTTACGCGAATAATATAAGACTTAGGGGATAACAATGATGGGTTTCGGAACATGTATTTAATTTGTAGCGTGCGCCCAGTGTGCAGATATGCGAAGTAGTTTAGAAGCGTTTTAAATGTCCCAAAAACAAAACTGGAAATCAGCCAAATAGTAATGAACATATATTATTAGTATTCACTGTATATCACAACTCAAAACATTATCGACGTATAAGTTTATTTTATCTAGAAATATAAAATGATGTGGTATATATAAACGAATTACGTGTTAAAATAGTAGAATAAAGGTAAAGTATTGCGTAAGGCACTGTGATAGCGAATTAGTAGACCTTAATCCTAAACTCTATATCAGACTATCATAAGCAACCGTACCTTTTCAATACCTCACTACTCCAATACGTAACTCCTTTAGGCTTTTGTTCACAGTTGTCTAATGGCCTATAATACAATATCATAGTAATATATAAAGATGAGAAGAAAAGCCTTTAGAAACATCATGTTACTCTATATAATCGTACCATACTGCCCTTGTATTGCTTATTGGTCACCGACCGAGTTGATTATTTTAGTGTGCGCTATCAGCCACTCAAAACTTTGGTGAGCGTCGATTTTACTATAATATACCTTAGAATAATATATATATATATATAGAAAGGCTTGTCTGTCTAATCTACTTAACTCAGCTTTATAAAGTGCAAATACTACTAAAAAGTGTGTTTAGAAAGTATATTTACTACCGAAACAATACGCACGCCATCACTGGAAATGGATTGGTTCAAGTTTTATGATATTGTAACACCCTCAAAGTCCTAGATATCTATAAAAAATATAACATGAAAAATCTGTTTAGCTAAAAACAAAATTTTCACCTTTTCCGTCAATAGCAAAATACGTACGCTGTAAATTTAAAAACGGCGGAACTAATTAAAATAATCATCCTATACAGTTCCAGTGAACTTAGGGTAAACTTCTTGCAACAACGATTGGTATCCAATGTTTAGATATTTACCAATATCCATTCACTGACTGGTAATTATATATTTACATTATCGTTGGCTGGCAAGAATCGAGCACTTCACAGCAACTTGCCCTGCGTTTGTATACCCGCAGACGTATAAACTTTAGTCTTATATTCAAATTGTATGATATATATATATATATATATATATATAATCAGTTTACCCTACACAATATTTGGCGAGGAGCTGGAAACTCGCTTACTTGTATATGTGTATACTATACACAAGTATATTCCTATACTTATACGTATATATGATGTTACAAACAGTAAAGCAATTATAGTAACATTGTCACCTATTCATTCGGCATCGGCAATCCCTACATATTGATTCTAGCCACGTCTAGGAATTTCTATAATATTGATATATACTGCGCGTATTTCCATATTCAGTCACGTTATCGAGCTAAATTTCCTAACGGCCGCATATTCTCCGCATTCACGCCTGATCATCCGCCCGGAGTTTAGTGACCCGTAAGCCGTGTAGAGCCACTCAGTGCACGGTAGCAGAAGGCCTATGGTAACGCAACTCGACTCTTAGCAGCACCCGCGTGCCGTTTTGCAACCCCTTGTTCAGGTTTACTACTTCCCTACTCAAGCCAAGCTTTCAGCTGTCGTTACCTAGCCTGATGCTATGCGCGCTCGCATAAGCCCGCAACGTCCCCTGGCGCTCCTGTACCCGCATGGTTCTCCAAGTAACGAAGCTCGGTACCCGAAAAGTAGTCTGAGCGGACTACTTTTTCTCCCGAACTCCAGCTTCGAATGATAATGAGGGAAAACGATGCCCGGGGCGGTCGGCGTGGTTGACGGCAGCCAGTATGTCCCGCAGGTGTCGAAATAGGATGAACATATCATATTGTCAAGGCAGACAAAGGCCATCTGGTATTTTAAAAGTCCATCATGTTTGGTACTTCGCGAGCGTATTGGTGAGGCCTAATGGAATATTTCTTGAATTCGAAAAGGCCCCCGAGCGCGCAGAAGTCCCTTTTTTCCTCATTATTATACTATATAATGATTCCTTAATAATCGCTAATCAAAGAACAAAAGCGGCATCCGCTGTCGTAAAGTCAAGAATAGTCGGCGTAGAAATACACCGTTCCGGTCTTCTTCCTCGTGACTACGGAGGAGGACCATGGACTAGACGAAAGTACCATGCTGCCGTTGCTTGGAAAATAGCTTGGACCTTGTCGTCTACGGCCCGTCTCTTAAGAAGAACAACACTTTACGGCTGGACGTTAGGCGACAATGAAAATGTCTATATAGTATGCTTGACCGGATCAGTATAGGTAAACTTATCTGGCTGCTCGAAGCACTGCCATACCCGCTCACGAGTGGCTTAACACCCGTGGTGTTTTATTGTCGGCTTCGAACCTAGCCGGAAGAATCTATGTAGGCAAAGGAGGGACTGTTAACCGCTTTTAACTTCGCATATCGAAAGGCATCATGTGAATTCTCAAGGTGGCGCGGGCTTTTATCCGGATGGGATAATCGTCTAAGTTTACAAGTAGCACCTGGATTCAACTCAGCGCGTCTGGACCTATAATGCTGTAAGGGACACATACCGGAGAACACTGTACAATCCCGTCGGGCTGTAGTACGCTGTTTAAAAAAATAGTCTGGGCCGTCAGCTAGAGCACTGTTTTCGGTGATGTAAGAAATCCTCTAATAACCTTGCAATAATGATTGTAGGATGTATATGAAGAATAATCTTTGAAGCCTCGAGAGGACATAATAGTCATAGTTAGCTAAGTTGTTCCTCAGACATGCTTCGTTGACATCCTTCAAGAAAGTCTACGAAAAAATTGTACGACAACTTCAGCCGATCGATCAAAAGGTGCTTACCATATACAGTTTTAATACCTTTGGTAATACCTTTGGAGAGGCGGACGATGACAGCCCGAAGCGTCATATCCTCATCACACACATTAAAACGCTTGCCACACCGTCCTCGACCGCAGCGTATACCATTATTGCCCATCCATCTTAGCCTGTCTTTCTGTTCGATCCGTTTAGATACTATCAAATATTACAAATAGTAAAGTTACTACCAATTTTCTATAATTTTTTTTAAAGGAAGCTGATTCGATGCGTTGACGCGCGCATCAAATCTTGCGCTGAATCATAGATGGATCGCCAGTATAGTGTCGGACTTAATTCCGAAGGATGAACTTAGTTCCACCGTCACTAATGCCGACTAACACACCCATCCCTCAAGCTCCACTCTCTGCCTATCTGGATCTACATTGAATGGTACTACGAACTGGCAAGAAGAGTGGTAGGTACCCGCCGGATCAGTTGGTTGCGGTCACTTCTGGATTAGCCAGCATATCAGACGCGTGAGACTTAAAACATGCGAGGTTACTGCAATTCAGCCCCTACCATTATCGTTTCTGGCTGCGCTTACCTAATAATTACGACATTATCGATGTTCGTTACGTACGCTTTCATAATAATTAAAATTTAAGGTGATACATCATTTTTCTACGAAGAATAAACAAATTTGTTAACTTCTAATAACTTTTTGAGGCAGAAGTAATGGGTAAATGTATCGTTCAGTATCATCGATATATTCTTGCACTTGATTTTTTGTTCAACGTTTCCTATTGTATATGTTTGGTAAACACTTTTTATATAGTAGTTCTTGATGACATTTAGTACATAATTGTTGGTAAAAACGTACACATAAACATGACTGAGAGTAGGGTGAACCGGCATATACTACACCAACTGCGTTTAGAGTGACTCAAATAAAATATGAGATTACAGTGAGATTTTGTCTTTTATTGGAACATTTGACAGTTTCTGATGTTTTAATCGCCTCTACTATAGGTATGTTTTAATTAGATGGTATATCGTAAGCCTCATTGTAATCCAATTTGAGCGCGTTTATCGCTAGGCTTTTTTTTGCTTGAGAGAAAGTGACAAAGTGAAGATTCTTCATCTAGGGTGTCTTGCCACGCTGCGAGAATCTCCAGAAAATTTTATTCGGCACCTTCTTTCGGTTAAAAAGCATAGCCTCCCGACGTACAAGGCAAACAAGAGGGGTTTAAACGATGCGTTTTGACTTACCTGTCGTTTTTAAGAGAGAGTTTTCACTAAAGCAAAAGCCCAACTAAAAACAGAATTTGTATAGAATTTCGGGTTTTGAGTAAACAGAGATTAGAACAAAAAATTCGAAAGACTCATTCCTGAGAACAGACAGCCATTCTATGACTTGTCTTCTTTTTAATGGGTTTCCTCTAAATATATTCACCGCATTTGCATACTGACTTATACTATCAATTTTAAAAGTTTTTTAAAATAACTTTAACCTAATCATTCTCTTCCAAGCTGTTTCTTGGATATTCGTGGCTCCTTGGTACACGCTGATGCGACCCTTTTGTTGTACAAAAGGGCTACAGCAACGATGATTAGAGTTAATTAACAAATGATCAATCAGGATTAATTAAAGTTAAGGTCACAACGTGTTAACGTCGAATGCTATGGGAAATATTGGCTTTTCTACGAGTCATTTCACTCAGATATAAAGCTAACATAAAGTCAGTTGTATATGTACCTAAAGCCTTAGCTATAGTCGAAAACAAAAAGATTCAAATCTAAATATCAATATTATGTTAGTTTTATTTATTTAACCCGCACCCTTATGACGATTCTAAAATTGCAGTATCAATTAGAAGAACTGAGTTGTGCGACATACTAGAACTTCAGAAAGCTTCTTCAAGAGCTTTTACCAGGAATTGTCGCTTGCGCCTTTTCTCTACGCACTTCTAATTTGCTGTTAACAATGAGTGCACCTCAAGCGAAATTGAGGGTCGGACAGCTAGGCCAAAGCAAACGAGGTATTTTAACTTTTTTGACCCATCGGAAGGGAACGAATCGCTTAACCTTAGGGGATGATTTCTTCAGACCACATAGTTGGAGACGAAAAACGTTAAACCATTCTCCACCGACACGGTAGGGCAACCAAAAGCCCTCGCTTTTCTGTCTCTGTTTCTCGGAGTGAGAGAAAATGACGGTGCCTCTGCCTAAAATGTTGGACAGTGTGCTTGCTCGTCGCGGTTTATTGACCGGTGAAAAATCGAGTCATGATGAGCGCGTGAAAAGATATTATGCGTGGAGAACCTCAATATATTCTCTCTGGACGAATGTATCTATGCGGTACGGTAAAATTACGAATTCTTGAAAGAATTATTGGGTCTGAGTTAGGAATCGAACCGCACCGTGTTCATTGCGACTACGACCTCTTACCCACCTGCCAGTCAGAACCGCTTCATAAGTTTTGCAAGAGCGCAAGTGGAACTTTTAAAACAGTCAATTTATTTAGGTAAGCTGATCCCACCCTAATTCGCAAAATTATCGATTGTTCAGTCCGATTATAAATTAGAACTGTATTTAAAGCAATGTATTTAATAAAATTTATTACCATCTAATTATGCATTTTCCCTTTATTTATTTTTATTTTATATGATCATTAACCCCTGCAGCGTTGAATATTATGTAGCTTAGGTATAGGCGTAGTAGCTCAAACCACTGGCTGCGCCTATGTTATTAAAAAAGTAGTTTTTTGTCGTATATGCGTAAGTAGTCTACGAAAAGTTAATAAAAGGACATGTTACAATGGTAAGTATTATCATTATTATATTTTCTGCAAGATGCCGACGGAGTATCGTATAGAAGAATTTATGCTCGTCACCGCTGAGTATATGACATCGTATTGTCGTAACTTTCGGATGCTGCTAATTCTAAAAGGTATAGCTTTTTAACGTTGGAAAGATTTCCGTTAAGATAACGTTAGGAAAAAGTTGCCATACATCTTCGAATGGTCTGCAAAAATAAGTTTCAGCTAACATACTTGGCTTATAGTCGAAATAATGTTATAATTGAGCTTTGTTATTATGTTGTCAAGGTAAAACCGGTTATTTTTTTTAGCCAACTCTAACTAGGCATAATCAGTTCATTATAATTATATAACAGAAAAATGTGACTTGATCTAGCAATTTTACACCGAATATGTAGTACACTTTTAAAAATGTACCTTTTTTTTCTCAGATTTTTTAGTATCTGGGTGACTGTTCAGATGTAAATTGAAGAGCAGACACAACTACCGTTCCCTGTAAAAATAATTATTACGGATTGCTAACAATCATCGTTTCATTTTATCATCAAATTTTTCCGATTGTGTTCAAGAGCAGCAGAAGTTTTTCTACCAAGAATACATGTCAACATTAGTAGTATAATATCATTCCTTTAATAGACAGAAAGACATCACACTCTGATCTCTACCGCTGTTGTTGTCGTTGTTGTTACTCGTGTCTGGCTTTCAGTCGATGCAAAATTTCCGAACAGGATCAGACTTGCTTGGATAAACAAACGGCATTCATACTGTCGGCGTGCAATGGAAGCAGAAGTTCAGTAGTTCAAGTGTGTATTACCATCATCAGCTGACGTCAGCGGTTGCTGCTGCCACTGCTTTTGCTACTGTTACGGGCTTTGTTTTCAAATCCGCCCTCTACTCGTTGTCGCTGCCGGTGTAGCCATTACCCTGTGCAGCTAGACATCGGGAAGATATTTTTTGGTCTCCAGGGGACTTCTTTTCTTCAAATGAGCTGTCCTTTACTCCGGTGGCCCGGCAAGTGCTTGTCTGCGGACGGCAGGGCCAATGGCTGATGGAGTGATGGGAATTCGGAAGGGGAGAAGGGGATATTGCAGCAACGGTCAGCATGGAGTACGGGAAACATTGGGCGGACAAGACAACTTGAACAGTCACTTACTCACTACATTGAAATGTCTTTTCATTGGCTCGATGTTTGGCTAAAAACTTGGAAATGACACTGAACTAAAGAGGAAAGCCATTGAAGCGGGCACACGAACATCGGGTCATACACATACACCTACACATGCAGCGTCATACGCGCTCGGGCATAATGATTTGCGCGTAATGCCTTATTCAGAAACATTATCAGACAGGCCCATCAATGGAGAACGATTTTCTCTTGCCCTACGCTGGAACAATTTATAATATCTACGTTCACTCGCCATTCAGCGTTATTTGCTTCTTTCCTAATTATTCTATTCTATATACTGGTGGCGACCAATCTTTTCTCATCTACGATCAGTTTTCTAAGCACGTCTATACTTTTGACTCCTTCAGCTATTATATACTCCTTCAGTTTGGTCGAGCATTGACTACGGTCATATATATTTTTTCTTCATTTGAAGCTACTAAATTTCTCTTATTAGATTATCATCAGTTTTAACCATTATAATAAGTAACATTTAACTGGTAGATGCTAAACTACCAAACTTGGGAATAAATACTAATAATAAACCAACGAGGCTTATAAACTAATCAGGTCCGTCATTCTTCCTTCACGACTGACATGACATTCCGAAATTTCCTTGATGACCATGTTCGATTGAAAAACTAAAAATCTTTAACACTGCTCGAAAGTACCCGCGGTAGCGTGTTTTCATGTACGTAATATGTTACCTGGGCTTTATTATTATCATCAGATCAAACATAACCCGATATGGCTCTTAATGTCATAATAATACAATGAATATTTTGACATCCTGCATAAAAAAGTACCAGTGAGCATATATATTTTACGCTTGTAAAATAAGTTCCCATATTTCTCTATCTCATTGCGCGGAGCTTCAGTAGATTTTTTAAGTGCATCAGATCTGATGCAGTTTATGGAAGACGTATTTTTGTAAACAATTGACAAAAATCTACAAGATCACCCAAATACCTTAAACCTTGCTTGTCATGTAGACACTGTATATATGAGCTTTAGAGAATTCTAACCGGATTAAATGTACGTTCCAAACAGTAGAAACTGATTTATGCCACGTAAGCTTATTAAATAACAGAAATTTACAAAATAGAAGATGCGGTATTGGTAAAAGTCAACCTAGACTTCTAGGAGCCTGCTTCATTTCCAAGAACTTCCTTTAGTAAACTGTCAAATGTACATAGCGCATCATATGAGTGAGGGTATAAGTACATTAAATAAAAACACACTTTATCAATATAAGAAAGACATAAGTGTACTAGGTTGTCCATACGAACGCCGCTAGGTGAGTCACTGGTCGGTGACCAATAATGAGGTGGCGTATTCTTAAATAAATGCGTCATTACGTCGTTACGTGCAAGTATATAAAAATGGTAACCTTGAAAAATAAAAAACACACACTGCCTATCCTTTGAGTGAGTGACGCAATGTTTATATGCGCAGCTATTTTATGCGGTGAAGTTTGTGAAATGATCGACAAGAGGATCGAGTTATACTGCATAAAATGTGTGTTTCGGAAAGGCAAATACTGCATAGTTTACAATTATTCCGCCAATGAAACGCCACTTTCACAAATGCCATTTTGTCTCATGTGTCACTCATATATATCGAGAGACTTTGTCTGGTCGGATAGGCCCACTTTCACGTAAAAATCATGCTAAGTTTCAAAATCGCAGCACTTTGCCCCAGTCAGCTAATGGCAGGCGGTTAAACGTGTATTTGCCTTAGCATTTTTGTATCGACTACATTAAAGTCAGTCGGATGACGTCGCGGCTATGACCTCAGCTCCGAATCTTAGATGCAATGCAACACGGTCTTTGCACCACGCCTTAATCCCCAATTTTTATTGTATAATCATTGCATTTTTATCTTTCGAAAAGTGTGTGCTCCTCTGGAACGCGAGAATATTTCGTAATTCGAAGGACAATGTGAGGAGTTTTTCGTACGAGGCCGTAACGACGGAATGCTTTGAGGCAAGCAAGTTTGACATGTCAAGGTATAAATAAATCTTTAAAATTTTTTTAAGGAAAAACCCGTAAACGCACAAAGCGTTTCCAATAACATTTTCAAAACTCTGAAAAAACTATGACAACAGTACATGTAGGGATCACTAAAATCACGTGCCAAAGTCGATATTTATATTTATTATGTTGCCTGAACAAAAATTCATCATATTTTCTTTACACTAATATATGTGTAACTTGTAAAAATAGGCCCCCGTGAGGGTCCAATGGTATCGTATTTGCCCACCAGAACTAATGACACATCGAGCAGCCTAGATTCGAGGTCCAAGATAGACATATTTTATTTCGTTCTGGGAGCCAGCTGCCAGAAGCAATGGTTAGCGAAGGTACCAAGTGTAAAATCCAAAATGTTCAAGTGAAGGCCGATCTTGAAATTAAAATATAAAACTACAATCAATTAGTATCTTATAGTACTTCACTGAAAGTCGAAGCCAGCCGTAACCTAATAAGGAAGTAAATGCATGTTTTTTATGTAAAATGTAAAAAATGTTTGATTTTCAATGTGCTCTAAGATTTTTATATTTCTTACAACTTTTTTAGATGGTCCAGGTATGTTCTGTTGAAAAAAACAAATTAAAACACGTCAGAACGCAAAACTTTTCGATTGAAGACAATCAAGAATAGGAATACATGACATGGCTAGATTTGGTTTAGATCTCCCGCTCAACGATCAGATTTAGCATATACTCGTCAGGGTAGAGGACAGAAAAATGTCCTAAATTGTACATATAGCCGACACATTTGAAAGGTAAATGCATTCTAGAGTTATTTTCATTGGAAATAGTCTGCCACTTCTTCTTAATTAACTATTGTTTATGGTAGTATACTTAATGAGTATTCACCAACCAAAGTCTGACTCGAGTTTTTGCTTTTACAGCCCCCTATTGTACAGACTGTTCCTGTATCTTTCAACCTACGTAGTTGAATAAATTGATATATATATATATATATATATATATATATATATATTATTACGCCGTATTAAACATCTGTTGACAATAAAGCTGTCGCCTGATGGCAAGCCTTGAGAAAAAAAGCTGGATCTGTCCATTAAGCGTAAAATTTGTGTATGATTATGTTCGGATCAAGTAGTTACACGTTGTTATCCACCGGTCGCACTCCGCTATACGATCATCATTAGAAAAGTGCCTAAAGGAATTGAGATAGTCAGGTCTTAAGACACGCACACAGGTCGTTTATCTCGAATCGAAACGGCAACCAAGGTGAAAAAAAAAGTCAATTGAGTGACTTCAGTTTACATTATCAGATGATTTTTATTATTATCAGATGATGAGCGGCAATGGCCAGCCGGTTCCGATTTGAGTATAATTAATTATTATCAACAACATTAATTAGTCGGCTTTCGTGTTATTTGACGGAATCTTAGAGCTTTTATATCCTGCATAGTTACGTTGAACGTTTCATGCTAACTGACCCGACAGAGTAACGGGGTCGGGTCAATTGGCACACGCAGTTAAAAAAACGGCCATCCGCCGTTAAAACGATGTGACGACTAGGAGTATCAAGGAGAATGGGCTGTTACATAGACTTCTGGATCTTTTTTTGAAGACGATCCGGCACTCTTAAGATCTGTTTATTGCAGATACGATTGTTGCGATCGGTAGAGGCCCGTTTGGTCTAACTGAGTTTCAATTTGGTATCTGTTCGATGTCGCTGCATTTCTCACTGTTCGTGCCCCAGCATCTGAATCATCGAGTTTATTATATGCGTGTTCCATGAATTGCCAGGGTATGTGTGTTCAAAGCACGGAGCAGTTTTCTCTCGTACTGAAAACAATGCCGCTGAAGCAATTTCTTTCCGCAAGCCCCATCTTGGCATGCCAGCCCCAGTCTGATAGTAACAAAATGACCCCTCCTTGTTTTTCCGTTTTGCGCGAATAACACTACTGCTGGCAGCGTTAGAGGAAGTGCGTGATGCAAGTAAAGGCACCCACTACTTCTGTCCAATAAGTTAAATGACTTCCTTCCACTTAAAATATTGACCCTGACCATCTCCCAAAAGGTCGTTACTCACATTAGCTTTGCTACTGCTGCGGTTCATAGAGTGAATCGAGTCGTGCGTATTACACGCACATGCAGATCTGTTCCCGCACTTCAGCGACCTTTGTATTCGCGTGCTTCTTTCCCTGCCATAAGCGCAACCTGTTACTTGAGTCAGATCTCGAAAAAGGCCCTTCAACCATAATGAGTTAAGTTGGAAATTGATGTGATTCTCAACATAAGACCCTAGTCATATTACTAAGAGCCATAACTTTGTTATTAGATCATCAATAAGCGAATTTATCTCTTTGATAGTTAAATGCAGAGATGAAGATAAAATAAGAGTTCTAGTGAGCAAGCTGCTGACTACAAACGCTGCATTTTCTGGAACAAGTTTGATGTAAGTTCGAATGTGTAGTCTTTCCTTAATCGTATTGTAAGCACCAAAACGAACGCTGAATTAAATGATTAATTTGAATAGGAAAGGTTGGGGCACGGGGGGAGGGGGTAACGACAAGACCTCTATGTGTCGAGTTTTGCCTCCGGTACCTAGCACGCAGTCTAGCATAAAACGGACTCTGTCAATGCTCGGGTATCTAATAAGATAAGCATGAAAATAAGTTATCCACAAAGCTATCACAAGGACAGCGAGATAACCTAGGACGGACTATTTGCACAGTCGAATCATTTGCTATCCCAGTATGCGATGCTTCTCAAGGTTCTGACCCTTAGTGCCGTGGCCGGATCAAAAAGAAAGTTTTGCGTTAAACGTTGCAAACTAATCCCTTGTTCATAGCATTTATATAGTTTAGCGATAATGAGGCGGATCAGAAAGATGGTATGGAGAAATCTACATACGACACACTATCCCATAAATCTCTCGAAACCATAGGATTATCGCAGTTTCTTTTTAATCAACTAGAAGATCATGCGATTCTTTTATCAAACTTTTATAGCGTATGATGCAACATTGTACAATTGAAGTATATTGTGTACATAAACTTAAATGTCTCCTAAAATCGGCGAATCCAGAAAAACAGTCGACTACATAGGTTCACGTGTAAACTGATGACCGCCTTTGCAAGAAATTATCTTTCAGCTCATGCGACAAAGTTGTTCTGTTGTATTTGTTATGTTGAAACAATTTAAGTCATCATCAATTTAGAGTCGCTGAAGGGCCTTTTCGGAAACCGTTCTATGGTTATGCGAACCCAATTGCTGAGCTATTGTTGCACCTTTCTTTATCTCGAAGTTGTATAAATGCGCACCCGGGAAAATACCCCCCCCCCCCAGGCTCCATACAAAATTATATTGCAAAAATTTTGCAACTGCACGTTATTTAAGGCGCATGTTAGGTAAGCTGCATAGGTTTTAAAGTGACATGAAAAGCATTCTAGTATAAGCAATAATTAGTCTGACATGGGCAAAGCTTTATCAAAATTCTTGATTATCTTGGCCCATTCGCTTATGCGTTAACGTTTAGTAAGTAGTAGTAGTATAATATCGTTTAATAATAATAGGTAGTAAATTAGTGAATCTAAATTGACTATAATGAGTGCTATATTTATTGAAATTTTATTGTGGCGTCTTACAAGAAAAAAACTTTGTTTATCTCGTTAAAGATCAACTGACAGTGGAATATTTATCGGTTTTGTGTAACAGTATTGTCCTTGTGATAGCGCAGTAAGTGACGGACATATATACGTTATGTATCCGTAATGAAAACTGGATAGTAGCGTTAGACGAGCTTCGATATGTTACTAGACAAGACTGTTCACTCAAGAGTTAACTCAGCCGCCTAAAAAAGGGCAATTGCTATACTCGTATGAATAGCGCGTAACGTGTCCCCGGCATAGGACGACTTACGTGATAAACAGAGGCTGTTGTGAATGGTTGAAGAGTGCCGTTGCCGGAATAGATCCGACACGAATGAAAGAATCATGAATGAAACAACCAACCTCCATCCTGATAAAGGACTCCTGGCGACGATCTATTCTCGATGCGAACAACCCCACTGACAGTGCCATGTTGCCAGGAGCAAAATAACAGCAGTAAGGGTGGTATCAGATGGGCGAGCACGAGAAGGACGATTAGGCACAAAAAGGGAAAAAGAACGGATCAGAAGGGAAAAATAAAAGTATATGAGACAGACATAGAGACAGTAAGACAGAGACCTTCTCTTTTTCACTGAACTTGTTCGGTGAGCAGGGAGGGCTCACAGGCCGCTTCACGGTAGATGGTCGATTTCTGTTGGTTGAAATATTGAACGAGGAATAGTAACGACGACGATGTTCGGAAATTTTCTAATGGAATTTGGTCGCTTGATCACAGAGTTCGGCACTGCGAACTCGAACGCGATAGTAGCACCGTGATCGATAAATACATGCGTGTCCGTGTGAACCCGCCCGGAGGCTTTGGACAGAAAACGTAAAATACGCAGAAGTGCGCATCAAGCGCCAGAAAAGAAACAAGCCATTTTGTTGATTTATTCATAACTGGATCTTTATTGTTGACCAAATTTTCTATAAAGCCTCCGTGCAGATTATTGACGAAACAGGCAGATTAAATCCTATGCACGTTGATTGATGTCGCATCACACCACTGGACGAATCAGTTGTAAACTCGGATTAGAAATATAAAAGCGGTTTTTCTTTTCTAGCTAGGAATCGAAAATGAAATGACGCCACCTCAGACCCGCGGTCCTTAAGCTAATCGTTCTATATTTAATAGTTTAATTTAGAACCGTTCGTTTCATATTCTGATAATATATCATGACAAAACAAAAATCCCTAGACTTGTATTTCGTTCATTAAAGCTATCCAGCTCTAATGAGTAAATATTATTTGATTGATTCAAATTAAAATGTTGATAGGGTCTGATATGATAAGGCGTAGCTTTTTATAGTTTATAGCAGAGATGAGTCGATGCATAGTAGTTCCTAAAGGTCCAAAGCTACTAGGTGCGAGTGGCTGTCACCTTTCGAAATTATGCTGCTTCAGATTCGTCTTCATCACTTTTATTCGCTTGCCGTTCGCTCCCATTAATCCATGTTCGCCTAGTTGGCCTGAAAGGGCTAGGCTGAGGGTGAAATATCTCTTTTTGCTATTCTCTAAAAGCGATCGTTATATACTTAATTTTAATGAATTAGTTGACAATTTTAATAAAATATCCCAGCAAAAGAAACCTTAGACGTTCAAATGTGCAGCTCTGCTACCGTGTGGCGTTTTTTTTCTTTATGATGGGTTGATGGATCTAGCCCAGGCAGCACTGGCGTTGCAAGGCCTCGCATACACTTATACTATTTCCTCTCCTATACTGTGTCCTGTCGACCAGGATCCTTGGTCGACTGTTTGATTCTACCTGTACCCTATGCACCCTACGGAAGCACCGTGAATACCAGCACCTAGCAACCGTTAGCACACTTGCATTATAGGGAGATCACAGTAATTTCGGTCTATGGTCCGCGTACAAACTACGCAAATCCACGAATATTTTATTTTTTATCCAGAAACATTTTATTGAGATCTACGTAACATTTTCTCAGAGGTTTAAATTATTTATTTAGGTGCCACCAGCGCCGAATTGCTTATTCGAATGATTCTTTCAACCTAATCTAAGCGTATGAGTTTTTATTATTCGAATTCGAACTATGGCTACAGTCACCATAAGCTTACTTTCGGTTATCATATATAGCTCTACTCCGCTTATATATATATACACAGGCTTGCTTTTACTTAGACATCGAAACGGGACGTCTATTGCGATGTCATAATAGCTCTGGCTCTTTGTCGATTGAATGACTATGCGAATATACCAAAGGCTCAGGATAAATATTGCGCGAAATCTTGACTCTACGACATGTCGAGTAAATGTCATTTGACGTCCTTTTGCTGAGAAAACGGCAAGCTCTATCGCGATTTGTCCTAATTCTTTTTGTGAATAATTTGTGTTAACAGGATGGTTGCTGTATTGTGCAGGAAGCAATGTATCTGCTTGAAACCATGGTTTCGTGTCTGCTGATTCCTGCATACGACGATGGCGTCGAAAGGCCGTCCTGGTGGAAAACAGTCCATGATCTAAAAGGTCGTATTCATGGAATGATCGATAAAACTAGGCTGCTATTATTTAAGATAGGGCAAAACAAATCGAGTTATGCAAAACACACTTAGATATATAAGCTAGAAGATATATATTTATTATTACGACCACTTTTATATATATATATATATATATATATATATATGTTCTAGATTCAGTATTAAAATCAAGACTGTGAGTTTTAAACCGCGTAAACGTTTTGCACAAATGTAGTCTTCTGATTTTCAGTCGGAATACGCCCCATTATTATCTATGACTTTTCGATATTTGGATATTTTTTACTGCGCTGACGTGGAAATTTTTTAAGTTGAAAGGAAAATTTCCGCATTTCAATATTTGAACAATTTTTTTTATTAGGAAATTGTTGACTTTCGAAAAAATGGTGGTCCATAAACGTAATATTTAAAGAGCATACGAGGTACCAAAGTAGCATTTTTACTGCCAAGATTTTCGCTAGTGTAAGGTCGAGCATTGTTATTTTATAGGACCTGTTTGCGTCTGTTCACTAATCTTGACTATTTAACGCATGGTTCATTCATCGCTCCTTCCAATTATGAGGTTACACTTCAGCGGTACTTGACGACTGAGGTGGATAGTGAATAGTGGATAACACCTGTACCCACTGATTCGATCTTTTACGATTGCTATAGAAAAACCGCCTATTTTGACGACAAGTCATCTAAAGCCAGTTTTCTTTACTTTAGTAATTTGGTCGAGGCGGATCAATGTGTTATTTTTACATAAAATAAATGTATGCTAACACCCGCATACTGCGAGATGGGTCGACTCCCATTAGACAAGTTTTTCGAATTTTAATTCTTCAAACCGGCGACTCTCGGTGTTTCTAGTTGTAGTCACCGATCACAGGATCTGTACGGCAAACTATGTCTACCAGCTGTAATTCCAAGACGAAGCTTATATCTGTAAGTCACTGGAATTTTCTAATTTTCTGTGACTCATCACGCCATAAATCCGAGTGATACTTTTTCGCTTTGCAATTCCAAGGAGCACAAACTGCTTTTCGCACTGATACGAAATAGCGTCGTCCTGATCGGTTTTTCTGGCAATTTTGCGAACCTGGTTATATCATGATGTTAAAGTATGACATCTCGAGTCTCCGTTAAAGAGAGTATCATGTCGTGTGTTTTTCGTTACAAAATATGGCACCTTATGCGTAAATGGATGTGAGCCAGTTCGGTCAAGGGTAAACCGAGCTCGCCGCTGAAAATCTCAACCCAGACTGGCTTTCCTTTTGTTTGGAAAAACTGTTACATCATTTCCATGTGTTCGAGCTTAATTGTGAGCTACATCAGCTGGATAAGACTACGTACAGTTCTTTTTGATTGATTGACTCGGGTTAAAGCCAAAACACTCCATTTAAGAGTCGAACCTATCTGTTCTTTTTTAACCCGTTTTCTTACATCATGATGCAATGACTCCACATCTTAACATCACCCATCTTAATACACGTTCTGCACCGGCTCACCGTCTGCGAACCAGTAAGTTACTTACTAGTAGTAATGAGACAGATATTGGCGCCGGACTACAAGAATCTATCGGATTTCGTTATTTAGCTTACATATATTTTAGGGGCAAAGTTCGATTATGGTTCAGTAATGATGTCAGGGAAGTACCGTTGAGCGCATTCCTATAATTCTTTTATCCCCGTTGTCTCTAGGCGCTTGTAGGGCATTCAGGCTGCTCATTTTATAGCTTTGTCTCTATAGAAAGCATTGTTTCTAGTGTCACCATCCCACGGTTGCTTCCAATGCTTCCAATTGATATTATTTGATATAGGTTCCTGCTGTTTATCAACACTTCCGACAATAATGAGCTCAGCAGGTTGTCGATAACAGTTCAGAAAAGTTTTTCTCTACTGTCACCAATGTTGTTAGTTGTCATCTGTTCTCTATATTTGCCATGTAAATGCGCTAAGGATAAGGGAATCAGTTACAATCTTCCGTGTACTGATGACTATCTACTGCTGTTAGCCTATTTTGGTTTCAAATGGTGTAAGACCTTAGCTAATAAGCCATTCCAAGACGACATATTTAGTTTAGTTTATGCAGGATTTCATATAAATCGTTACATAGCAGCTGATGTCAGTAATGGTGAGATAAACTTCCTATACTTCAATGAAGAACGTTCTCATCGCTGACGATTTCGGCATTTGAAGAAATCTGCACATTGTTAAACTGATTAATGAAATCAATACAATCTGTAGAAGACTTGTTTATAGGCTAAGTCGACGTAGTTGACGTATTTCATCCAAAATCCTACGCTGCTCTCCGAGTGGGATTTTTACAAAAATAATCTTTTTATACAGCCTTTACAAAAAAAAATTAATAGTATTGATAATAGTTATAAATAACTCTAGAGGATCAATTTCGTCGAATGTTTTTTTGAGTTTAGATCTAGTATCTAGTTTTTGTCGATTTACCAAAGGTTTAAAGAAACGTATGTATCATAGGTAAATGCATCAATAGATTCCACAGAATGGTCCTCTCTCAATCTTGGAAAGTTCCTATCTTAATTGTTTTCTTACTTGTGTATCCAATGCTTTGTGTTTCACCGCAATATGCATACCACATTTATGTAAATATCAGACTCTGTCCTGTTATATGTTCAAACTGGTCGCCATTGCGCTATTTTAAACCTTCACGAGAGTATACGGAGGAGAGGACTCTGGGAAGCCTCAACGGTGTATAGAAAAACGTTCTTTTACAAGATAATTCTATAAAAAAGTGTATGTAGGAAATTATCGATAATTCTAGTTTTACGCTCAATAATAACTATACGATCTATAGCTGTGTAATATATTGCCCAAGACAATTTAGAAAAAATAAAACGAGCACCTATTGCCATGTTCTCGCCTTACACTTATACGTCGGATTGATATTACTTTGCATCTATATTATGTAATATAGATGAGGTACTTGCTTTTTACTTGCGGTTGAGCTCTCTGTATCTGGTAAAAAGTTGGTAGCTTTTCTCTGACACACGTCGGAAACATTGTAAAATATCTTCTTTTGTCGCTGCCGGCGACAAGAATAAGGGACACCATAAAAATGCGCGCATTTTTGGCTCTTTATCAAGCAATGCATCAAAGTTAAACGCAAGTTCATCTTGTCTTTCGTTGTTGGTTGTTTGCTCTTCTGCAAAAAACGGTGGTATCCGATTCCACCTTCTATCTCGTCTAGGCCTATCCTAATTCCCTATCCCTAATACCCTTGTATCTATCCAGGACATCATTATCGAGATGTTAGACCGTTGCTGCAGCCTCGTAAAAGCCTTGTTTCTAGTTTAACCCGCTGTCCGACTTGCTTTTCTGCTGGTTTGCTGGTTGTGCGTATTTTCCAAATGTTTAAAAATTTATTATAGCATGTCACCACTATTTTAGCTCTCGAATTACTTCCTGCTACTAGACCATACTGTCACTAGGGCAAAAGGCTTCATTCCAACTTATTTTCTTATGTGGTGGCCAGTTTAAAACGAGTTATTCGACGACTATAGTGATGATCCAAAAGAGAACGATCAAGCTGTTTTTGACAAGATCAAAATACCCTAAGCTATAAGCTAGAAACAAAAATAATGGTAGTCGCTAGGCTGCTTTTCGGATGAATCGTTTCTACAGCCACGCTCGACACTCGTAGCATGGGATAGACCTTCCTTTTTCGCTTGTGGTTCTGCGCAGCTAGAATGCAAGACATTAGAGGACGTTGCTGGATGTGCCGGCGCTGCACGTACAACAGAAGCAGCATTTTGAGATTTTTTTGGGATAGAACACCGTAAGGAGCGGGACCATGTTAAAGACCAGTCGTTGGGTGCCGGGTAGTTCTTTCTATCGTCCTGCTACCTGGCGTCAGCTTGAGGTTGCACTACAGCCTCCTTCGGAAGCCGGCGCCGTGTAGGCATGGTCCATGAGAGCATGAAAAGGGCGGGGATCCCGTAAAAAAAGAACAGGATGAAAAGGGGAGTTGAAAATATCGCGGCGGGGAGAAATGAGGGGGAGCTTCGGGAAAAGCTTGTTCACGGAGTTTGTTTCGGATCTGCAGGAGGGTTACGGAAGTTGAAGAGTGGCAGCTTGTCGCAGTAATGGTGGCTTGCCCTTGTTCTCTTGAATAGAGAAAAAGCGAAGACGAAACAGAAGCTAACTGCTGCAATTTTGTTCTTTTCCCTTCCGGAAGTCCTTTTTGTGCTTTTCCACGCTGGTCAGAACCATTGTTTAGTTTGAAACCTTCGAAAATTAATTCTTTCCGCGTTCGCTATATCTTTGCCGATAGAGAAATATGTGGGGTCGATAGGACGTGGACTCAAGTATCCGGCCTTCCTACCACACTGCACTCGGGTCCGTCTAGCCGCGGACGACGCCTTTTTTGAGACTCTGCAAAGCTTCTCCGCTCCCCGCATTCAGTAAGGACGGGAAGATGTAAAAATCCTGTATTATTTTCCCTGGTCACTCCACCGACCCTTACACCCTTTCTGAGCCAGCTAGTGACTGGTGATTGCTGCTCACTTGGCAACTTCGTCGTTTGAAAAGCTTTTTGCGATAGCTTACCAAATAAAATAAACACAAAAATCATTGATAATGAATGGTAGAAAAAGTCAATTACGAAAGCCTAGAGTCCGCGAAAGCTAGCTATCAAATATATCAATAATTATTTCTGCACCGGTAATGGAGATAACCGTCATTTCTTCAAACTATCGCCTAAACTCTTCGTCTTTTAACAGAAATTTCGGCAACTCTAATAATTCTATCCTCAGATGTTCATGTGGTTCCTCAGATTCTATGGAATATGGAAAGTGCCTTACATACAGATGACACTATGTATTACAGATAACATAGTGTGTGACAGTAAAGCATTGTGTTCAAAAAGTCATTTAAAACGCAATAATGCTGGACGTATTGAATTAAGGCTCTAGGAAGTCATTCCTTAAACAAAACCCGATAAGTTGCACCACTGCTCGTGTCCTAATAACTTTAGTTACGTGCCCGACAACTCTCTGTCGAGTGAACTTCATCGCGATCAAATGCCACTCGTATATGTATGTATTCATTAAGTTTTCTGTTACCATCTGCTTAATATAATTTTCTTGTACCGTGTTTGCATAGGAGTGAGAAGAGTGTGGCGGCACAGGGAACGACTCTATCAAGCAACAACCATTACCGACGAACCTGTAGGTAAATCCGACTGAGGAATCAGCTTGCTCGTCTTCCACGCAAGACAAATACAGCCATAGATTCGCTCAAAACAAAACAGCACTAAGTGCCGAGCTAAATAACAAATGCGTTTCAGTTCTAATCAATATATTTTAAAGGGATATCTGTTTTACGACTGGATTAGTCATGGGAGTCGTGGGTCGTCTATAGATAGTCCAGTGCCCATTTTAATTACGACATATAGGCCAGAATCCCAGTTTCCACTTAGATCCTGCAATAATAGGACATCTCGTACCTTTAAAGGTCATTGGTCTATTGGATCGTGAAACTGCTCTGATCTCAAATAACGATGATATTCGTAAAATGTCTTCGAAAAAGGATTCAAATGTTGTTGAATTCGCAACTGGTTCCAAATGAATACCTTTAGCAACAAAGCAGACAATAATGCGTTTTATAGCTTTGTTTTCGTTCTACATACTTTTTTATAATAAATTGGACCCGCAAATTCTACCACGACTGCGGATAGCTAAACAATTTTTCTAAAGCTATTTATATCCCATATCACCCCTCTGGCTGCACAAAAATAATATGTACCGTTTGCAGTAAAAAAAAAAAGTCAAGCAGAGTACCTTTACCCAGAGAAACAAGGTTATCTCACTTTTCCGTTTGATTGACATGTTTACGTCAAATATTTATATATATCAGTATATACGAGTAGATGATACCAATCGGTCCTATTCGTTCTGGGTTATTGCAATTTTCATGCGTACCCTTAATTAGACGCTTTAAAAATGCAAGATATTCGTCTACGTTAATTTGAACTTATAGAGTATGTTTTAAGCATTGTTTTATTCGAATAAATTGAAGTCCTTAGGTCCGAGCCGACTCCAGGTCATATATGCATAGAAAGCAGAGAAGCAACATGGATTTCATACAATTTTATATATATGAATAAACATTATAGACTAAATTCCGTAGGAATTCGAAAAATAAGGAATATGAAAATCCAACTTGCTCATTAAATGTAAAGTCCACCAAAAAATATAATGTTTAAGTTGTCTGTTATAAGTTCACCGCAGTATATAATCAGGCGGGGATACAGTTATAATGCCCATCTGAAGTATTTTTGGATAACTTGAGCACGTTGAATTCACCTCCTCATCCTATTGGTTCAGCAATGTTTAAACAACGTATAAAACGGCAATCGTCTTTGTCTGCTAATATAAAAGAACGCGTCACCTAACCAGCTGTGTCTTTGAGTTTACATAAAAATCTAAATACCTAATAGAACAAATATCAAAGCGCCCAAGGGATATACAACCCTAGTTGGTTTATTGCGGAACTCCCCATGTATGCCTCTACATATTAGTACAAATTGTCGTAGATTCTGAAGCATAATGCATAGTAGCCGGAGTGTTCATTTTAGTTGTCTGATACAACCAGCGTATGGAAAACTTAAACACTGACGTCGCCCCACACTCGAATGGCAAGCAGACGTTTTATAGACCGACCGTTGTCCGCCTTTAACCTGTCCTGTCCTGCTCTGTTATCACTGCTTCTCTAGGTCCATCTCTCATTCATGGTACCGCTGCTTCACATATAAGAAATAAATGGTTTAAATATTCTAATCAACGAATATGAATGAGTAAAAAAATGCAAGGGCAAGCTCATTAAGATGTAGATGCAGTCATGAACAGGTCCCCAGGAAAGATCAGGCACATTGTTTGAGGTCTCAGTTACATGTATTATTGGCCTGATCTACGGACTAGTTTTCTTTTTTAGAGTGTCGAGCTGCTATTTTCGAGAGCTGAATCTTTTTAAAAAAAGCTATCTGAAATATCGTATTAAACACCACGCTACAAACTGGACATATTTTACAGTTTTATTGAACAGTATATATCATCTATCAAATTCTGCTAAGGAAGGAATGCACCCGTGAATTCTTTTCTTTGAATTTTGAAAGCTGGGTGGTGTGTTTCATTAATATTAACCTTGTGGTGACAAATAGCTAAGTATTTCGTTTATTTTTTCTAGAGTAAAAGACATTCTCTACAAAAAACTAGCCATTTCATGTTACTCTTCCGCCTTACTCATTTTTGACCCACTACAAGATCGTAAATTTTGATGTCTTTTTATCAAAAAAGCGGTTGTTTCATAGAGAATTGTCGCCGCCAACAACGAGTCTACTCGTTTTTTTATATTAGCCACGATGCGTTTATCATTGACAAAACATTTGCAAGTGCAAATAACAAAATAATAATTTTATATTTGGCATAATTCTACATAAATAGAGCAATAAGTTTACGGTATAAAAAAAATCAATCTACTCTAGTAATCTTTCAAGCTGTTGCCTTACGTTGTGTCTACAGCTTCTTTTTGCTTTACTTGACACTGAAATACAACCCCTCACATAGAACGAACGTTAACTCTTAGAAATCTCTGTAAGAAAATTTGACATGGACGGTTAATGAAGTCTTCTGGATAGAGTTCATAATATGGTTAAAGAGACCATGGCAGATTTTTCCTACCTACAAACACAAAGATTAACTGAATGAAGTGACTAAATAGACTAAACTGGTTTGTATAGTCTATAAAAACGGTAAGAGAAGTTTACTCTCCACCGGAACGAAGAAAAAGATTGCTTCCGTGAAAAAGTACCTTTGACTCTTTCTTTTTAGACCAAAATTGGTACGATTCCCGATATGTAAATGAGTACTCTGTCACTTGTTCCCATCTGTTCAGTCTCACTACTCTCTTGACCACCGGGACCCTTTTCAAATAGAGGGGCTCTTTCTCTACTCGTTCTCATCCTGTCAAACCCAGCAGATTAACCGAGCACACCCAAGTTAACCCAGTGACATCTTTCTGCCAGTTTAAATTGGACAATTGAACGGAACGATCAATGAGTCGGCGCGACTCCCAAGTTGGACACATTGGCCCGCCTTAACAGCATGCGGCATGTCAAGAATGTATGACAAAAATCATAGGAATCAGCATAGAACAGGTTTTTTTTTTTACATTCTTGAAGATGAAAATCTATTTTCGTAAAAACGTATTTTTCACAATCGTGTTTTGTCTACCGATAAACAAAAATTGTTGTCATTTTCTAAATTACTCCAGCACAAACAAATTTACATTTATCTTACTCACTTTACAATTATAGAGTATCAAGATCAAGTAACTGCTGTATTAGATAGCCAGTGGCATAAAATTACACCACGCATTAGCTTGACTCTGTGAAATATTTGCTTACCGCATAAGTATACGTATCGATGATACTATTTCTCAGAATTGCGAAAGTTTTACTAAATTCTAACAAACTTTGACGGGCTGTTTGTTGTAGCATTCGTTCATTATCTTTGGTAAAAAGCCTGAAAGAAACTGGTCATGGTTGATGGCAAAGCATCGCTTTCACAGCTTGATAAGTATGAGCTAATATTCGAAATTTCGCGGAGAGAAACGCCTCTGAGGATCAAAAACGAAATCGATAGTTTATGTTATTGAACATTTTTATGTGATTTTTCGAACATCCGAGAAAGATCTGTATGCAATAAGCAGCAAGAAACTCAGTAGGTTTTAGATTCTAAAGCTTTCAAAAATTCACGAAAATGATTTAAAAAGCTATATATTTAGCACGCTTGGATTTTTTAGAGAGAAATTAGTCACCGTTTTGGAAAATAAAATAACCAATGTCAGTTGGATAAGAGCGACACTTCTATGAGTTTGACGCTTCTTGATGTACAGCTATTGTTAAAAAGTTAGTTGTGTATTGAGATGAAAATATTTTGAAAACGAGTGTAGCAACTGCTTATACTTAATACTCCTGACACCAACTGTGCTAAATCTATCATCCGATGGCGCCATCTAATAACTGGTAACACCCGTTAACATATGTCTGCATCGAGCACCCCTGGCGCTTACGGTGAAGATGGTGGTTTGGTTGCTTACCTGAGATCAGAGCGTACGGGAAGACTCCTCTCGCTGGTTTCAGCATGCCACGTGTGTAACACTCACCTCCTTTAGTTGCAAGGGGCGCTGTATTGCACGTTTTTACCCCATTGTAAGCGTCGGACTGCCCTTTTCCTCTACGCATATTCTTAACAATTAAATATAATTAGCAAGCGTTACTTATTTCTTTAGATACGTGACATTACGAAACATGCTTCATCTATTTAGTACGGTTTGTAACATATTCTGATTGTCGGGCTATTCCTGTGTGTGTAATTTTGACGCCTAGCGAGCTTCCAGTGATCGAATGGTGGTGAATGAATGTGACTGTCGGAAATGATCTAGCACACATAAAGAGCTTCGTTAGAATATCTTTTTTTGTGTTTAGGTACAGTCTTAGTAACAAAGCCTAAGAAAATTTACACGTGCTATTTTACAGTTTACGTACCTTTATTGAACACTTTTCTATATTTTATTATTATGTGGCATGTCGAATCTTTTGATTCTTCTAGCATCAGTTCTAGCTGCTCGCTCTTAAATTTTACGTCTGACATTCCTTATCATAGTTTGTTTTAGTCATGTCGCAATCCACCTTGACGAACCCGTTAAAATGTTTACTTTTAGTTAGATACAGCTATAAAGATAATGCAAGAAAGCGCCCCCATTTATATCTATATACACACTCGGTTCCCTTGAAGATCTTGGGTAGCGAACTTATTTTATCTAAAATGACTTCTAATAATCCGAATTTCTCAGCCAACCAAGTTCAGATTCATTTAGACCTGCGCGAAAGATGGAACCAAATAATAATAATCCGATTAATAATAATTCTAGATAAATAAGTTAACTTTTTTTTCTATGAAGCATAATGTTAATTTCGGTAAGCACAGACTGACAGCAGCGTCTCCTTTCCCATATTCCATGTCTGAACACAACGCCGCACCAGCGTTGTTAAACTCCAAGGCGATCATCAGCATTGTTCCCGCTGGTATAGCATCAATATAAATCATCAAAATTATAGCCTACTAACTAGTTGTGCGGAAATGATCATAATCGAAAACAGCCACCGAAAACGAGACGAAGCCAGCGAAAAATAGGACAGAGAAGGCTGCCGAAACAATAGAAGAAGCGAATGATCGGACTAGAGTACGCTGAGAAAAACAACAACTTCCAAACAGAATGAAACAGCAAATGACCAGCGCTGAGCTAATACCGAAAGTCGAAAGCGATGTTGAACAAACCAACATGAGAAATTTCAGATGACTCAAATCGGTATCCTCAACAAAAAACCAATAATCCTCCATAAATTCTACAAGATGCTGTCTGTCATAAGATAGGATCACTGAAAGAACAACGCAACCGGCATTTCCACCTTGTTCAAACCTACTTTACAGATCCGCAAGACAGCATCGAATGCCATCGTTAAACATCTAGAGGGCGGATCCCGAAAGAACGATCCTTATATTCAATACTGAATACCAGCCAAAAGTATATTTACAGAAGGTACGTATCATTATTGCTCCTTATCGACGGCTGGCAGGCAGACATGAAGGAACACACAATACATAAAAACAAATTGCTCAAAATGTAATAGAATTAGGTATAACATTCATTGTCCTACGATATTAACGCAATTCCTTATGGATGGAATGGAATCAGCTAAAATAAGCAAACGAACAATTTGTAAATAATTTAATAACAATAATCAGCCCTATGACTGCCCGTACTACGTACTACTGCTTCCAGTAAATGAAGATGGTCGGCATTGTGAGCTACGTATAGCGTAAGAAAAAGAAAGCCGCATTACCATACTGCGCGTATCAAGCCATAACACATAAAGGTCACTTGAATCATATTGTGAACAATTAACCTTTTTCAACAATACCTGGCCGACGTCGCAGCGAAGACTGGACACCTATCTTATCTAATCTCCGTAATCGCCAACATGTACTGAGCCCGTAACAAATGAGAATGAATTTAAGAACATTAGTAGACGTGTGATTTTTCTCATCTTCATCTGAAGCTAGACCAAGATACGTATACTTTGACGTGACGTCATAATGTACGTTCACATGTACGGGAACGCATCGCTATCCATGATAATGATGTGCAACTGAAAAGAAATTCGCCAAGCATTTTGGTGGAGAGCTTAGGTCCTCTTAAACTTCGCAACGGCACAAGAATTATTGTTTACAATCTATATAACCATATTATTATAAAGAAGATTATAAGCTGATGCTTTCAAAAATTACTTCCAGTCTTCGAAAGGAAAATGGAAACTCGCTTAGGCGACGTCTGTTTTTAGTACAGTCGTGATTTACTGTGCCAATTTACAACGTACGAGGTCGAATAGGGGAAAACGTCCTCATCTCCCTCGAAGAACCGCGGTCGACTATACGCCGTTCTCAGTCAGGAACCCCCAAGAAGACGTCAAGGTCTTCCTTAAGCAAAAAAAAACGGAACTAAAAACATTATCATTCGAAGCGCTCTGCAACGACATCTTCGCTATGAAATTTTAGCCATGACTCAGATATTCGTAAATTTGCATAAATACAACTATGCCAATTCGCATATACGCAGATTGAAAGAGAAATAACTAGGACTGCAAGTCCGATGACGTTGGCTTGACGCCAACGGCAGACAAAATCACCTTGTTAAACAGGATAATATCACCTAAGTAAACCCAAAGCTTCCAAAAATGGAAAAATCCAAGGATTTTAAAGCATAACAACGAGGATCGTTCCAAGTTACCTCTGCTGTAAACACGATTAGGCAAAATGGGCTTAAGGCAAAGCTTGTCAATTTACTGTTTTATGTACAGCAATTGCAATTACTCCAGATGACTGGTTTGCAACACGAAGCAAACTCTGTTAACGCTTGAATTCAATCGTAGACCACTACGCATCTCTACGTGTAGCAAGCAAACATTTTACCATCACAGGGATACGTCATGCTTATCTAGTTAATCGGCAACAACTTTCATGTTAAAAACAATGCCTTAGCCATATTTGTGAACACCAGGGCGGCCGCCAGCATCGTCCGCACTGATGCACCATTACGTTACGTGAATAAATGTGCTGAGCTTGTGTTGTGTGCTTAATATTTTTCGGACCGCAATTATTAAGTAGGAGATAGCTGACCGCTCTTCGACGTCGATTTGAATAAAAAATATAAATAGCTTTTTCTCTGTACAGGTAAAATGTGTCAAACAATAAAATAGGGCAGGATACACGGGTGGCACTCTAGCCGGGCGGCCTTAATGCCATAACCATACGGCCTTTTCCATAAATTTAATATGGTGTCTATTTAGCTTTACTTATGTAATAATTGAATAAAAATCAGGTTTATGCTATTTAAATGCTTTTTTTTTTTTGAGAAAAAAGTTCAAGTTATTATTTAACAAAATGGCAAAAAATATTTGTTATAAAAAAATTTGCTTTGGCAACGTCTTAGAAACAAAATCGATATACCGCCCGAGACATAGAACTATTTATTAACACACAAAAATTTAAAGATACTGAAAGCTTTTAAGCCTTGGTGACGTCCTAGGGACAAAGTCAGTCAACTAAGACATATAAAATCATCATGACCTGCTTATTATACATTTATTTATTTCACTATGTGTAACTAGTTATTATAGAAGAAAAGAAGAAAAAACCTCCAACTTTGTTCACGTCCCAGCGACAGGATTAATAAACCATAAACGTTTATTTATTATCGAAGGCCTATTCGATTATCCACAGACTCCAGAAAACGGCAGGCACCCGACCTCATTCACATGTGTTCTGGAAGTAGAGTCAATCGGCCAACACTAAGAAAGCCCTGTAATCGCGTTGTAGAAATGTATCAAAAGCAAAACAGTTGTGAGTTAACTCAGCCCTGTGGCGAACAAATTAGAATAAGTTAATGAAATAACTACAAAAAGGTAACGGGGTAAGTAGACCAATTATAAGGGACTAGTTATTATTTACTTTATTATTCAGGCTGAGCTGGGTGTAACATTGACGGACCAAATCAGTTAAATTGACGACAAACTAGGCGCAGCTTTGTCCTATCTACTTATCCCACTAAAACTCTATGTTCTCATGCTTGGCAGACCCATGAATTGAACTAATCTGTTTTTAAGTTTCGTCCTGGAACGTCTGTGCTAAAGATGGGATCGATTAGACCGGTAGTCGTGCGTTTAAAAGAAAAATTTTGCTTTTCTTCATAGAGCATAGTTTTAAATTAGCTGGCTTTAACGCGACACAGGCAAGCTTCTTCTCAATTTACAGGTTTTGAAACAGTAGGTCACACGAACATCCACAAACATCAAAGCGGCCAATAGCATCTTTCGCGCTTCCAGTGTAAAAATCGTGTTGAGTAACGAGTATCGTATGAAAAACTGTTAAAACGATATTATAAAAAAGGATATTAGGTTATAGCTATTATAGACTAGCTATGTAAGAATTAAAAGCGGTCTCTGGGTAGTAACTTAATAGCTACAAAAAGGTACAAGTAATCAGCTGCTACAGCTGGAAAACACCTCAAATGGTCTACTCTTGTCGTCGTTCCTCTCGTTATGTGTGAACGCATCTGTGCGACAGTCAGTGCGCAGTTATGCGGACTTATTTTTGGATCTAAGTGGAAGCTGACGCGACCTTCTTAGTGTGATCGTACTTTCTTGGAACCCTGTTATATGGAAAGTGTGGACCAGCTTAGTCATGGCGGGCTATGTAGGTAGTGTCAGGCTGTGACAAGTATCTTTGAGCTACATATAGAAGCTTCATACGGCCTAATATGTACCAGTTACTTACTAAGCCATATAAAATAAGAAGAAACCTAATTTACTTTAACTTGGAAGGTAATTATTTATTCTTTAATTAACAGATTATTTTAAATGCAGACACAAAAAATGTTTTTTTTTTTTACAAAAGACGTGTCTGCTTTTCGTCTCGCTGTGGTAAAATGGCTAGGTTGAACGTTCCCCTTCAGCAAGCCCGGATTGGAGTGTCTGTTGGCTTGATGACTCCATATGATCTGATAGAGTGAGCTTCTATCGTAATAACTACCGCTTGGGATGGAAGCTTGATGCCCAGAGCAGCAGCGCTAAATTGATCGTAATTCCAACTTAAATAAGATCACCCTATTTCAGGCCTTTTTTCGATTATCACATCCCAACTTCTCGACCATACATCTCCTGACTCCCCGCTGGCCTCCGGTTAATAGTGATGATAAATAAGGCAACTGCTCACCTATTTTTATTCTATCAAAGGCCGAACGGTTTGGCGTCTTTTTTTGGTAAGCGGGTCGAGCAAACGACGTGCATTTCGTTAGCTTGAGCAGGACGATGAAAGAGCAGGAAGTTAGCCCTAAATTAAAAAAAAAAAATAAGCGAGTAAAGAAAATGCGAAAAACACAGACTTAGTGGAATCGTCGACAATATTTAGATGATTTTCAGCGAGAGTACGCCTTTGCATCGCGCCGTACCCGAATGGTTCTTTTGACTAGCTTGAGGTAATTGATCGTGTGGTAAAAGTTACGGAAATGATTAAAGTGTCATCGGGATTCCGGGACGATGCTCGAAATGGGGGCTGGGTAAACGTCACATAAAAACGTCGTAGCAGCTTCGGCGTTCTGCCAACAACTTGTAAATAATGCGCCACCCCTACTGGTATCATTATCTTTTTTGCCGCATGAAACGTGCCCCGAGAACTGACTTGATTATATGCGTGTGAATAGTGTGCGTGGAGGAGAAATAATGGCTAGTTGGTGCGTTTTAGTTTCTAGCTAAACAGTAGAGGTTCATTCCCTTTCGAAGGCATTCAACCATACAACATGAGTCCACTTGACTGCACCCGTTGTGTCTTGACTGCACGATGGCTGTCGTTGGCCAGCTTGACAAACAGCAGCAGCAGCAGCAGCAACAACAACAACAACTGAGGCAAAAGCGGCTCAGCGTAATCATTGTTCAGAAGTCAATGGAAACATTGACACTATTATTATTGCTTAGCACGAGCGCGTTCGACGCTGAGCTTCGGCAATATCTGCATACCACTACGAGGCCACCGTTTTTTCCGGCGGTCTGTGATTGTTTAAGAGTGAATGGAAAAAGACCTCAGCTAGAATTAGTAGCCAGCGCAACTGGTATGCAGCAACCCTTTAAGAATCTGACAATTCGATGACAGTTTGTCAATGTCTGTCAGAGCAGTATGAAATGCAGCAGGTTCGAACGGAGGTCGCAAAGCACATGTACAGCTATAGGTAAAGATTGCCTTTTTATTTTCTTGAAAAGCATTTCAGTGCCGATAGCGACTTCAGATACGTTTTTGCATTAGTGGCTTTGAATGTACAATATAGTGGACAGGATTGATTATGATATTTAAACTCATGCTTAAAACTCTGTAAGTTATAAAGGACTATAAAAAAGTTGAAGTAACAGCGACACGGATTGTAGATTGAGGTTAACTTGACACTGTGGCATGTTGGCGTCTCTAAGTTCGACAGAACAAGGGGTGGACAATGTCTGTCTGAAAAAAGCACAGGAGGTAATCAATGCTCAATAAATTCGGCGAAATTGACGACAAATGGACTAGAAATAAAACTACAAGTGGCGACGGACAGAAATATCCCGAATGCCTTCGTTCACACAAGCGGGCATCCTACTTCATTAAACGCAGTAAGGGCTTCCAAGCCGTGACCAAATAGAAACATAGAGGGCGCAAAGGTACTAATGGCAATGACTACCTATGCTTTTTTTTTCATAAAGTTTATCATTACTGACTAAAGAAAAACAAAAAAAAAAGGTGAGGAGAGTTAACTTGGCTTTCTTCAAACAAACAGCGTCTTCTCCTTTCAACGTTCAATGATACTAAGATAGTAGCAGTTAAATTTTCCTTTTTCTACTCGGGCATACCGCCACAGTTACTTCTGAAAATAGGAGCGCAAAGTAAGACATTCGTTATTATTTGTATGTTTTATGGAAGCTATTCCCCGATGACTGTAAGCCTAACAATGTAATGTTGGCAAAATTGTGTTATGGGCTCTCTATACGTGAAACGACCGTACGCGTAAAATGTCTAGATCAAATTGTAATTTTTAATTGTCGCAGTTTAGAAATATTCCAGTTATATCTGCCATTATTATGTGCTGATGTGGGCCTCGATCTGCAGTTGTTGTTGTTTAAAAAAAAAAGAGACTGTTGTTGCTGGCGCCCTTAGACCCTGGAAGTGGTAATTCTGTCAACCATTTAGCTGCAAAATGGACCATTAAATGCAATCATAGCAAATTGATATTTTCTAGGTACAACCTGTACACAATACGTGAGTTTCTGAGTTATTATATAAGCTAATATAAAAAGCGCTTAAGGATTTGCACCCCTTACCTTTATCCTGCACCTCTTTTTGTCGTCGCTTAATTGAACTAATCTGACTTATCAACATTCCACCTAATCTCATGTAAACCTAGGTCAGGCATCCGCTAAGAGTTGCTCTTTTGCAAATATTTGCCCCATCTAACCCGTCACCTTTTTGCTATTATATATATTATCCTGTTCTAATATGAATAAACTTGATCCGTGTCTTATCTAGTCCTACGCAAACTAAGGTTCGATTTGAAATCTGCGCTTTAACAACTAACCGGTTGCAATACTCCTGGGCAGCTACTGTAGCACCGATTCCATTATTCCGTTGCTACAATAATTCTCGCTTCTACTGCATTCAACCAGTTAGAGAACTTTCATCGGACTGTTTCAGCAGACCTGCTGTTAATCGCTGAACATCATACCAGCTTTCTTTTAAACATTTGGTTTATTTACCATTTAAATAAAATATTTTTTTATTTAATATTTAAATATTTGGTACCACATATCCCTGTGGTATTAATTTAGTTCTCAGTTACCGTTTCTTGCTAATTAACAAATCGGTTGGGTTCGATTTTGCAATTATCAATCTTCAGCAGACAGATTCTAGTTTATTCCTACATGCTCAATTAACCTACGATCATTCACGCAGCATTACTCCGAATTTTAACGTGACAAAGATACCGTATTTATCTCCAGCTATACTCGCTATCTCATTGTAACGTCGTTGCCCGTTTACTTATTTTAGTTAATCCTTTCTTCGACTTCCATATTGACTTTTGCCAATTTTGTAGGCTTTTTTTGCTTATTATTAAATTTCGCATAAAGACTTTTCACCGGCTGTTGAACAAGTCCACGAATAATTCTCTATTTGCTATCACACCCTATGAGAAAAGAAGCTTTTTCTGGAGAAAGTATTTATTCAATCAAGGAACATAATTCATTCGCTGGGAATAACGGTTCATATTTCACCAATTATAAAGATTTTGGCAAAAAATAAATTATTTGAATAAGAGAAATGACAAAACTGGAAAATCATATTGAAAAATCAAAGATAGATGTTGTACGTACTTTGTAAAACTTGAAAAAATAAGGAACTTAACAGTAAAAGCCTTTTACGCGTTTTCAAATTCTCTAAAAAAAATACCATATCCGAATGAAACAAATAATTTATTTCTAGAAAAGGTGTTTACTGAATCAAAGCTTATAAACAACACACTAAGGTGGTTCATATTTAATCAAATTAATGGACCATCGAGTGAAAGAAATTATCCTTCGAAGAAGTAATTAATACTTTTAAGGATTCCAAACGATACGCGGTGGCGGTTTATATTTCAGCAGCCATTTCGGAAAAAATCACGATTTTCCCTTAAATCCAATAATGCGCTTAGTAGAAGAGCTGAAAAAACAAACAATATTCTGACATAAACCGTTTACAAGTTTTCACCAGTTGTCAAATAAATCGCAAAAAATAATGAATTAGTCAAAATTTTAGATCACACGCTATAAAAAAATCAAATATCCTCCTGAAAAAACTATTTATTTATCCACTACAGGTTGAAATTCTAGCACCTCAGAAAGAACGAGCTTAATGTGACCAGTTTCCGAAATTGATGTGAGTTAAAAATACAGATTTTTTTTTTACTGTTTTATTGTTTAGTAGTGTTTAAGAACCAAACGTCAAGTAGTCTCAAGCATGCGAACTTGAAGTTAAAAAAGAAACAGGACCTCAGCCTCTTACCAGAAGCCCTCTGAACCTCTCAAGTGAATTAGAGCTTTGTAAAAATTGAGGTCGTTTATGTTATTTTCAGATTGCTTATTTACAAAGCATGCGAGTCAAACGGTATCTCTACTCCCTTGGCCCTTATATATATATATATATATACTGCGTCAATATATTCGACCAGGTTTGCATCGTGTGGCAGGATTATCGTTTATTACTGGTACTTTCATCTTCACACGCGGAAATCGTGTGGGTACCTTATACTCGGTGTAAATATTTACGATTCCTAGCCCAGCTTCCCTTCGACCACACTTAATGCAGTTAGACCCTATAGTATATTCAATAGAAGTATTAAAATCTGTAATACCGAGCGTAGCAAAAAACAGTGGAACAATTAGGTTCCTATATTCCAATATCAGCTGAACTTCCCCCCATATTGCTGTACGCATTCTAATATTCTGCGTAATAGTCTATTATGGACATTTTCGGCATCTTTCGAATTTCACAGACTTAAATAAACCACATTTTTAATGAGCATCTTTTTGCGCAATACTAGTGTTCTTTGATAGATGCCCCCGAAACACTTAGAAGCCTATAAGGAGCCCTATTGGTAAACCATTTATATAAATGAACGTGAACTCATTACCTATGTACGTGTTACAATGCGAGGTTTAACGCGGAGCCTTTTTCAGTCAGACACGTAAAATCTCGTATCAATCGTATTTTTTTTTAAAATATCAAAGCTAATATTATATCTTAGAAGTCCGATAGACATCTACACAATGTATAAATTAAACTATATGCCAGTTAGTGTTCATGTTTCTTATAGAATTACAGCTGAAAACTGTGCCCAAGCCACCCTGAAGTAGAGCTGCAGTTACGACTTGCCAGAGAGGAATCTCTACAGAGGTAATGTATAACATCTGAGCATGCATAACATATGGGACACCGCCTAATACTTGTCAAGGATATCTGCGATACAGAAATCTGCATATTTATTCATATTTTCCGCTGTTGATTATATCTATTACTCTAGGGCTCTTATGAAGAGCACTCAATGGGCATCGGTTGAAGCACACCAAAAGAACACCGGTCTATTTACTAAATTCCTTAGTCGACCATATGAGTAGACTTAGCACTGTTGTAAGTGCACCGTAGTTTCAATTGGCAGTGTTGCATCTGACATCGGCAGATTTACGTCTCTCGAGGTACGGGTTGTCAGTGGCCGCCGTCCCGCCTCCTCTTCGTCGCCTCTGTCTTAATTAGGTTTACTTTCAGCCTCAAGTCTGTGACTGCCACGTGCAGCTGGGCTAGAGCTTGCTGAACTATAAACCCGCATATTTCTATATCGTCTGCATACAAGACTGATTCGCTTGGTCCTTCTATTTGATTAGGAAAGCTTTTCAGCAAGATGTAGAACTAGTGTAGACTCAGATTGTCTTTCTAATCCAGGCCAATTGTCTATGTGAAAAGCGGGAGTTCGGCTACTTCGTCATTATATGTATCCTTGGTAGAATCGTAATGAGAAGGTTGAGTATATTCATAGACACACTCATGTTGGCCAACGTGGGCATAGTCTTACCCCTGGGCATCGAACCAAGGGGTTCCTTGAAATTGCGCAGTTTGACGTGTACTGTATCCACGTCGGTCAACAGAATCCTGCACGCCGTTTCTGTGGAGCGTTTTCTCTTTGGAACCCATGTTGCTCTGTTAGAATCGCGTGCATGTTTTCTAGGTAGCTGTTTTGCCTCTTAGTCAGCAAGCGAATAAGCAGCTTATAACAAACACTATTTTACCCTCGGCATGCCGAACACCCGCCATTATTACAATACTATTGGGGCGCCATTTCCTTTAGGGATCAATGCCAGGGTGGCATCTTTCCGCTGCGCTGAGATTGTATCAGTGTGAGAATATTTATTCATTTGTGTTGCCCAATACATTGCCAGAGTGACGACGCATTTGAGATGCTAGTTGCAAACTCTATCTTGGCCAGCAACTTTCTTGTTGCATAGATACCGAAGACATTGTGCTGATTCTCGCACTGTGAAGTCATGTTGTAGGATACCGTGTTGTACTGAAATTGACTCTTCCTACGTTGCGGCGGAAAAGGGCAACGCGCATGATTTTATATCCTTTAATGCAAACATCTCCGAGAAATAATGAGGGTCAAGGAATTAATTGTGCAAGCTGCTGAGCCGGCGTCATAGAAGCCACTTCTATGGTTAACACTTTGCAGGTCTTTAGCCGTTTGGTCTAGTAATGGTGGCTCTTATGATACATACGTTTTTCGACAGGTTGTTTTAAAATCGGAGTCCAAAGGATGGAATACAAATTGTACCTCGGCTATGAGCCTGAAGGCCATCTGGCCTCCCGGGCAAAATTGCAATTAATTGAACCACGCCATATGCTTGCGCCCTCTGACAGAGAACGATGTAGCAGGATCTCGACCAGTAGTTCTTTTTCGCACTGAAAGCTGGTTACGCTCGTCGCAAAGATATTGCTCACCGAATTTCTTGCACCTTCTAAGAAAGTCGGTGTTGATCCGCCTTGATTACACAGCAAGCAAAGTCCGCTAAAGTGTGGCTAGAATTTGGCTAGTTAAAGTTGTTGGCAATGGCCAGGGGAGAGACCAGAATCAGGGGATCACGTTTCTAGCCCACTGACGAGTTTCTTTACCATCGCATATGTTATGTTCAAAGCAGCCGACCAAACATAAGCTAGTATGAGGCCTAGTTGCTAGACACGTAAAGCGTATTCGCCTCTAGACGCGGCGTGTGATTGCCTATCTTATGATTGTAGAAAATAAGGACACCTTCTCTAACTAGGCGGTTTGTTAACGATGATGTACTGCGCGTTATATTATAGAATAATACTCATAGTTATTCTATAGCCAGTTATTCATTTTAGCTACCATGTTAAATGAGTAGCTGTATATCCGAGCCTGATTTATTTTCAGAATCACTATCTGATTTAATGTCTAGTAGAAACATTTAAAATATAGATTTTTCGATAACACTTTTGAATACTTGCGAAGCAAGTTATGCCTATGCATGTGTGCAGCTGTGTTTGTCATGATATATCTGTTAGTTACCACAAGGTCTGCTGGTATTTCCTATACTTTAGTCGGTAGACTCTACTGTTTAATTGTTCCTGCTGTTGGCGCAGTACGGGCCTATACAGGCTTCGGCCACGCGTTTTCGCTCTAGCAGAAGGTGTTTGTTGTTGACCCGCTTCTCTTGAAAAAAAGTTTCTTTCGATTCAAGTAGAACAGAGCCCTGAGACTCCCGACTTATGGTTCTTTACCTCTGGTGAAAACTCCAATTTGTTGAATCGACTATTTTACTCCGAGGAGAGCCGGTACAAGCGGGACAGCGAAAGGCAGAGAGACGCATTACGACGTCGAGGACTGTAGAAAACTGGACTTCGGTAAACGAGGTTTCTTTTGTCGTGGTCTCTTTCCATTGAAGGCCTCCGTCACACGGCCCTTGCCTCGACTGGTTACAGAGTGTGCTAGCTAAGGTTTCTTCTTTTTAGTATTATCTGCGTCAGTAAAACGCCTTGCACGTTTACTGAAGGACACCAGCACCAAGAGTTGCTGGAGTTATTTTCGCGTGTTATCATGTTTCTTGCTCCTCTGCGATGAAAATTCATCGTAGTTACGTCGTTTCCTGGCATCGCTTCTATTAAAGGAAGAGAAGACGAAAGTCAAATGAACTTTCATTAGTGCTTTCTGCGTCCCATCTCTTAAGGATTTCTTGAAGCAAGCTGTAACGGATATGGTGTAAATGTTGATTAACAAGAATTATTATAAAATTTATCAAGTATAAATTCACTGCAGTGACATATCACTAATAACGTTAAATACAGCCTTCTTAATAAATGTTTAAATCGTCCAATACGAAATATCGCACAGTGAAGTAATTTTTTTAGACGCTTGACTTTCTTTAGTGTAAATTTAATAAAGATTAAAAATTAAGATTTTCTGCCACTTGCCCGCTTATTATGGTAGCGCGGATGTTTAAAATACAAGAGTCTATTAAGTTTTAAAAAAAATTTTCACATGTTGAGTTTTGATGTACTTTTCAAATTACCAAGATCTTGGTAGACATGGTAATCTGTCGAAGTGATGTCTGGCAGACGGTGGATAAAAGAGCATTCAGTTGTAACGCCTCTATCTTTGCCACAGTGATTTTTCCGGTGCCAGACCTAGCGTTGTCGTTCGATAGGATTGGTTTACTCTTATCCATATGCCTGTTCACTAATTTTGAATGCTTAAAGCAGACCATTTCCTTCAATTGTTAGGACTTAAGTTGTAGTGCAGAGATACCATACAAGCCATAACTTTTTGTAGCAGTAAATCTACCCCACGATAACGTCTCGTTCTTTAGTTGCATTCATCCACTGATGCGACGGTCTGCTTATCGTCCATCTTGGCGTAGAGGATCCACTTTTCATCACCGGTAACGATTCAGTGGGAACAAAGAAACGCCTTTAGCTCGGTTTTTTCTTTACCTTCGTTCAAATCGTCGATTTATTGTATTTTATTAATTTGACCGAAATGAACGGCTACGGTACATTTAAGTACGGATTTGAGTGCCAGCATCCATAGACTTGAAAATGGCTTTAACCGCACATTTCTTGCATTCTTTCATACGGGGTTTCCCGCGAGACTCAGGTTCAAGTTTGAAATCTCTCTACGCATAATTTCCCAAATCAGTACCTCATGATGTCCCTAGTAGCTGAACCTTCAACGAATATAAGGTTTATAATGCGAGTTGACAGGTTCCTGCAGTTCCAAGATGAAATAGCTATTCGTAAATTACTCTAGTTTCCTGATCTTTATAGTATACTACAACTTATCTGCTCAAAGATGAAAATTATTTAAATATGATCACTACTATATATACATATGCATAATATAGTAGACATTGGATTCAATATTTGTTGAAGGAAATATTTCATATATATATATTCAATATTTGTCCGCACCTTTTAGAGTTGGAAGACATTTAGAAGGTGGATTGAACTTCAGTAAAATATAAAATGTTCAAATTCATGTATAAAATTTAACAGCGATAATTTTCAATTATCTCTGGGATGTTCTACTAGCATTCAAACCTGTTTCCCAATACGCATCAAAATGCATTAAAAATGAAACATTATTTTGGAATTAAATAATTTCTTAGTAAAATACGATTTAATGTCATATAGTATATATAATGGGTTATAATAGAGTCACTGCAGATCGTAAAAAATGTTTAGTGCCGACTGATCGCACGATCAGTTTGACATCTATTAGGCTGTTACGAACGAATCCCGTAGACTTTGACTATTAAAAGCTTCAAGGATACTCATTTTTTACACCTAGGATTACATTTTCTACCCCAGCTCTTCGGCAGCATATGTAATGCATTATACCATCCCCAGATGTAATTTCTCTAGTTACGGTTTCTTGAAGTGAATTAGCATGCTTGCCTACCAGTTATCCTTTTAAAGCATGGAAAGCCCCATGATTGTACGGACTTAGGTCAGAAGAATAGGCGGATGGAAGCCAACTTCGGATAAGTTTTAGTCAGTCTAGCAAGTAATTGAAACACGGCGATTAAGTCTAACGTTGCCACCACATACTCTGTAATGGCAAGAATAGCGGTAGCAACGACCCACGAGTCTTTTAAAGAACTCTGCATTCACTGTTCATTCTTCGGCAAATGTTTCTGATGTCCATTGCAGGTACTAATACCACCTCATGTCCCGACACTGCCACCGAACTCCATTTCTCCCCAGAACGACATCATTCTCTCTCCTGCCTCCGTTTCGGGTTGAATGACGATTGAACCATGCATCGTTTACAACGACCGTGTGCTTTAGGCGAGTCTTTTGTTAACTAAAATTCTGCATATTGTACACCACGTGCAGCTCCAACTGGCCTAAGGTAAATCGGCAGGGGGGAATTTTTTTGCCTTGCGTATGAAATATTAATTCTGGACGTCAGAGCCTTTAGACTCTGCTTCTGTAAAGTCTTATCGATTGCGTTTTTGTCCTTTGTGGTTTCGAACACTGCAATCTTCGTTTGAAACGTTTGCACCATTTGACAACTGTGCTTTCGTTCAACGATTCTTTGCTTAATGTCTTCGCCAATTTTCAATAAATTTCGAAGACGAACACAAACTAGAGCACTGAGTAAACCCAACAAGTTTTCATTCATAAGCTTCTAAAAAACCGTTTCGTTTGTTAGCGGCGCGTGGTTAAAAAAATTACTTAATTTCAAAGTTTACCGGAATTTACTTTTAGTAGCGTAACATAGAGGTCGAACTAATTAGCTCGAAGAAGTCTTTAAAGTTAGCCCTTGTTCGCTGATGTTTCTTTTGGCTTGAGAGGAGACACTTCTAGCGTTGAATTCAAAGCGTTTTCAACTATTTTTACATAAGAGTGGGAGTCGGACAAAATAAGAGCTTGATATCGCAACTATTATGTCTCGTTTAAGCCGTGACATTATATCATAGCCACTATAGGTAAGTGCTTTGCAACTAGTTGTGTGCTTTTTAGAGTGCAGGACACCCATAGATAAAATAAGTTTTATGAAATTTCTGTAATCAGGTTTAACTTTGATGGCCTTTTAATAACCATATGAAAAAAAATTTGCCAGTAATTTCCTTTATAATAATATTGACTAATTCGTTGAAGTGCAAATTCCAAAGATAAAAGCCTAGGAAATGACAATAAAAGAATCTCCTGCTTCACAGAGGCAACACCAATGCTTGACGTTAACGGTGGCAATTGCCTCTTTCGGGCCGTTAACTTGATAAGTACGACCGCTTAAGCCTTTTTTACTGGCCGTTAAGTTGAGGTGCTATTTTCTAAGGCACGTTGGTATATGACCTTCTCTCAGATTAGCTGTTCCATTCACCTTCGGTGCATAGGATGGTCGATCCGCTGTGCAGTTGCAGTCTAACACGAAGGCCTGAAGTGGTAGTTAAATATTTTTAGGAGAACATTCAATGGCTCTTGGGACCAAGTGTTAAAGTGTTTTTATCATCGTATTGTAAGAACAGTGGTGAGAACATCGATCTTATAAGTCAGTTCATATTAAATTTGAACAATGTCACCGTAACACAATTTTTTGTGAAGAGATTTTAACAATTTCGGTAAATCCGTGTGTCACATTTTGTATGCATTTGTCTACGATACTCTTTTTCTAGATAAATTTAAATTAAGAATTTCAGTTGTACGTGCACAGCACTAGAATTGAGCAGTAGCATGGTAGACGCTTCTATAGAGACGTCGATAGGCTTGAAGAACGACTGTTTCATACGTAGCAGTTAAAAAATGTCGCAGTAAAGAAGAGCAATCATAAACTGTGCCGCCTGTTTGACTCGTACCTATTATTTTAAATAGGTATCGCTCCCTCACTTCTCGAAACGTCTCTTTACATATGCGAAAATCAATATTTCGATTAATGATAGACCATCAGCAAGATCTGTGTAATTTTTTATCCGAACTTTGTTGGCACCCTGTCGTCGCATGACACAGCTCAGTCGTTCCTGCCGTTGCCAATCTGCCACTCGCTATGAACGTTGGACCAACGCTTCCATCCGTAGGAATGAATACTAGACGTAATTCATGTGGCTTAGCCTATCCATGATACGCTCTAATTGATTTTTTAACATGTTTATAAGCGATTTTCTAGTTCAAAGGTCATTCTCTACCTGTTACATATCTATCTAAAAAAACTGATGCTTTTTAGTATGCTCGAACATGGCGTCCTGGACCGTCAGCCCTTAAATTACGTTCACTTTGCAAAGGCTTCGCAGGAAGAGCAAAAATTCGGACGCGTAGTTTGTAGCAAAGAGAATATTTTCCATCACTGCAATCTTGTTAAGGTCTATTCTAAAAGCCATTCGTATATCTTACACACTATCAATCCTGCCTTTAGACTTGATATAAAGCTTTATATATACAAATCCATGTCATTTCTTTCTTATTTTAGGAGACAGTTTTAGATTTACTAATTGGTTTTCTTTATGACGAAGATTTGTACGTTCTACTTTATAGCGGACTGCTGTCTTACTTGGCACCCTCTTTGTTTGGAGTATTCGCTCCAAATGAGGAGGCTGGGTCATACCCTGGTTTGTACTAAAATTTTTTTAGTTGCATATTGCGTAGCTAACTACATTAAATCTACATGGCCACATGCCGCTAAATTTGAAATATTTGGGCTTGCTCATAAACTCAATACTGGGCTTTATATCATTAGTTACTATACAATCAATGCTTTTTTACAAAAATTTTTCATGTTTTTGTTTATTAAATATTTCATTGCGCCCGGCCAAGAAGGCCAAAGCTCGACATACGTACACAGATCGGTAACAGTTGAAAATCGTACGGTAGTGACATCCCTCTAAAATTAATTACGTACTAGATATTTTTTTCAATTAATAATTCAATTAGCAAATTGAATTACTTAAACTGAAAGGGGCAGGTGTAATGAAATGTGTTCTGTGACACATAAATTCAGTGTGTAAAATTTATTGAAGGAAAAATTAAAAGTGATAGAAACGTGCCAACTTGAGAATCAACAAAAAATCGCCACTACTATCTTGAGCAGGTACTGCCTACAAGAGTATTAATAACAAGTTATTGCTCATTGGCCCGACTGACTCCCGGCACATCTGGATCCCACGAGGCTGGAACACCTGCTGAAAATTTTACTAGAATTTTGCTAAAAGTTTACCAAAGTGTAATATTGTTGCCATCTGACGAGTTCTGAATTCTGAGTCAATAAGCTTGAAGGCCAAGATTATAAAGTTTACTAACTTGGCCTTAGAAGAGACAATTATAGAAAAATTAGTGGTATTAGAGTAGGTTGAGATCTAATCACTCTATCTAGGAAGGCCAAGTATAAGCTTCTCAGGCGTTAATTTTCATATCCCTCGCTGAATTATCATATGTATCTTACGTTTTCACTTCTCATCTGCATTCTCTGTTAAAAGCGTGTACTAACTAAAACGCTTGCAAACGTAAGTCTAAGCAAATTTCAAAAAAGCAATGACATCGTAGCGTTGTCTATTGTGTTACAGGTGGCTCAAATTTATCGACCATCTTTATTTAACTGTCTGCATCAAAGTACAACGGCAAACTATCTAGTTGCTTCTAATATTCGCCCTATTTGCTAAAGTGTCGCATCAAGAAAGTTGTCAGTGGTGTATAGTGGGTATATAATATTTCTTCCCTATACGCTGGAATCCGCTATTGGTATTGTAGCATCCTGATATGTGAAAATGGATAGTGACGTTTAGAGGGAGTCCGTCGCTCCTTGTCGTTCGCAGCGGGACACCCCGAATACGTTGCCTTGAAACTCGGCAAAACTTTTTGGCACACAGACTCGTAGCTAGGGTCTGTCCTTGAATGAAGGTTTATCGCAGCGACGATGAGAAAAAAAGAATAAGGGGAGAAAGGATTTACGCAAACCGACTGAGACTTTTGCTGCTTAGATTTTGTTTTGGTACTTTGTACCCAATTTTCTCCCTTCCCCTGCTTCCTTGTCTTCCAGAACATGCGAAAGGTCTTTCTGATCCTCAAGGTGAAGCTAGACAAATGAGCTGGTGGTTCCACAGAACCGCCATCTTTGTAAAGGGGGGATTAGGAAGCCATAGTGCGCAAACGTGGTGAGGGAGGAAGTAGACTTCCATGAACGTATATACAGCACGCAGAAACTACTGCAGCGTAAGCGAGTATGAAGGACAAGTAGACGCAGGGGAATTTGTGGATACGTAAGGATTTACGACTACCGAGTTTAATCTATGCTATTATTAGCGTGACTATTTAAAGAAATAACGACGTAAATAAAAAAAATGTCACTACTATCTTTGGAAGAAAAGAGATTCAAGGAGGATAAATAACATGTTTTATAGACAATTGACCATGCTAATAGTCAGGCTCATGGAGTTCTTAAGGAGATCCAAGTGTTTTTTGTACAATTTGCGTTAAGCCTTGGGTCTCATAGTCTGTTACATCAGCTGTATTCTTTACATATATTGAAAATTTAAAAACGACTTCAAGCGGTCGTGGAGTTGTGTGCGCATGCAACTTGCGTGATCTCACTTAAAAAATGGCCAAATCCGAGTCTTACAGGGATAAGCAAACAGCTTTCCTTTTAGATATGCTGTGCCTTGATGGGTATTTTATAGCTGTCTACAAAGAAAGTAAAAGTGCACCCGGTTTTCGAGTTTGCTCGGCTTTAATGTAAGGTACACGTGCCAAGATACCATAATATAACAACATAGCATGTATTCTAAATAGTATGTTTTTATGCTTTGAGTAATTCGTGATTCATGTGCAGATTTTGACACATAAATTATAAAAATAAGATAGAAGGTTCAGTCAGTTATCGTGATCGAAAAAGGTATTGAAAAACTTTCTCTAAACCCTAAATTCCTATATATTTATACCTCGATTGTGTTTCAATCCGAACCACAAAGAATATCTTGGTTCACCGAAATTTTTCGTCATCGTGCTTCATGTACGCATAAAAACCAAAAGGAGGTGCTTCGAAACTGATTTGAAGAATAATTTAGAAAATACGCTTTTTTTTCATTTGTTATTATAACAGATCATAGAATGACAAGCATTGTTGTTGACAAAACTTTTTTTTTATACTTCTCGACTAAATGAAGATGAATACTATTCGAGTGAATAAATAGTTATATATATATATATATATATATATATATATCAAGTAGTGAATTTAGATATATGTAGAATAGGGTATATGAAGTCTTTATAAGACTGTATCTTAACAGAAACAGACAATTCAACGACCGTTTTTTGGATTTGCTAAGTCTCGCTTCTGTTCAATGTAACCACCGTTTACTGTGATTACAGCTTCGATTCAAGGCCTAAATGGCTCAACAATGAGCACGCGACGTTGTCTGACAACATTGGTTTATCCGCTACATTTCGTAATAAAATAAAGCCAATTTTTTTTAGCTAATAAATATCTAAAAGTTATCAGAGTGGATGCAGTTGACTCGTGTTCGGAATACGAAAGAAAGTCAATTATCGTTGACTGTTTTGAAGCTGGGCACGTTTACTGAAATGAAAAGCTTCTTTTTTTTTACTTAAAGTCAACAATTTACGTTATTGCCAATTTTCATATAGCTTACGCAAAATCCGAGGAAGATTTATGAAGCGAAATGAGAGTTCTTGACCAGGGATAAACTTCATAGGGCTCGAGAATTCACGAAAATATCGCAAAGAGCGATTTTAATTGGTCCTGGATATTTGATGCGGATCTCAGTTGTGCTTTAAACCCCTCGAACTTTTTACCCGTTTTGAATCCTTTACTTGGAACTTTTGGCTCGCTACTAATCCCGAACTTAGTTCCGCTGGTTTTTTTTTTGTTCTATGGAATGTATTTGAGTGAGCCTCTAGCGAGTCTATTTTTACCAATATCGCTTGAGCAACGTTCGCTATTAAAAAGTCACTTGCGGATAAAAAATGAAGGCTTCGAAAATGCCTAGGTTTCAGTAGTTGAAAGCTCAAATTAGAGCTGTTGCCCATATGTCAAGTACACATGACCAACAGGGAAGGCACTTTTAGCACTAGCAAAATTTTTCGTCGAAATATCTCTTTTTATTTAGATGAAACCCTAGAAATAGCACAAACTCTCACATTTTGGCTTTATATATGTATGTACAAATAGACCTTCCTAAACGGCCGAAAGCCACGCATTACCGTGACGCATTGACATGCAGATCCTGGAGCGCGCTTAAGAACTCTTGAAGTTTTTACCTCATGAAATGAATACTTAAGACTATGCGAAATAACTCGTTGAGGTTGTTCAGTAATTTGTCTGACCACCTACCCTTAGAAAACGCACGCTTTTTTTTAGTCATCTCTAACGCTTCTTCCGAAAAGACCAGAACGCTTTTGTACTGCTAGCACAGATGTAGCCTCAGGTCAATTTTCCAAAAAACCTGTGCCACTTAACTAAAAAATACTTGGAAGCATTGGAGAACCGGCTAATATCAGAAAAGCAGCTATGCAAATAGGCTAACACGCCGTGGTTCCGCTGCATACCCGAAGGCCATTTCAAAGCTAAATTCACATTTCCGTTACTTATAGCAGAAGTATGCATCAACCGATTCTGCGTTCTAGGAAACAAGACTCATATCAACTAAATTGTCTGTTGCAAATGTCTATACGCCACTCTAGCAAAAATGCCTATGAGTACCGATAGATATAGTACTCAAATTGAGAGATCTATGGAAATTAACCAATTTAGCTGGCATGAGGGTCCTTTTTATCTAAATTAGGCCAATTAAATTGACTAGGGTTTAAAACTGAATTTGAGGGTGAATCTCTCGAACTCAGGTAAATAGAATGAACCATTGTTTGGCTACCGAATGTTTTCAGTCAAATTTTCTTTTATTTGAATTTCAGATGGCTTTTTTGTATTCACCCAGGCCCTTTATTAATTATTCCTTGTAGATATTACTGTAATTGTCAACTTTAGGTGAGTACAAGGCTAGGAAATGCAGCTTAGTGACACAATTAGTCATTCTTGGTGTTCGCTGGCTTAGATTAATGGAACATTGTCCCGTATCTAAATCAGGACTCCCCGAACTATAATATAATAACTTATCAAATTAAACGTCGATATTAATTAGCTATTGCTACATAAATTTAGTATTAGAGAGCAAAAAATCAGTTGCTGCTTTTACTAATGCCACCGAGCAACTTCTTATGGTCCGTTATACGCCTTGAGAATCTGATTCGGTACATGAATTGTCCTTACGGACAGTCCTTGACAAACGAATTATGTTTAATTCGGTCTTTTTTTTTTTTAGAAAAAGAAAAAGCCTTTTCCCGTCCTTCTAGTAGTAGTAGTAGTAGTAGTAGATACGATCTAGTTGTTCGATTTTGCGCAAAATATTCTGATATTAAATATCGGTTGATTGTTTCCTAAATCGACTTTGATAAATCTGTGATTTACATTTAAAAAATAAGTTGCGTCACAACTTTTTACTATGATTCGAATCAAGGCTCCGCAAGAACTCGGGTTATCCGTTTGCTCGATTTAATAGATGTTTCAAGGCATAAATCAGTTGTTGCTTCGTCTTTGTCTGGCATTTACATACGTTTCATTTGTTGTTTTCTCTAGAAGGCAAAATTATTTAATTTCAATTTATTTTCAGACGGCCATGCCTTTTGTAATGTATTATAAATATACTATTGTAACAGCTTCCAGTTCATGGACGGCACATGTGATTCAAACCATTGGCCCATGGTTGTAGGACCCAGAAAAAAACTGCGAGATCTAACAATTTCATCTTCGTTTGTTCTTTTGGATTGTAAGTTAAATTAAGCACCAACTTCTCACCATTCGTAAAAGAGCTCTTGGTGAACAGCATACGATCACTGTTAGGGGAGCGTTAGAGGCGAACTGGATAAAATCTAGCAGAGCACATTAATGCCGCCCACATAAAAAGCTAGAATTTTCTTCCGACCAGCAAAACGATGCCTCAAAAGAAAAGGTCTGATATATTGTCAATCGCGTTTTTCAGCTTCTAAGGCTAAACTGCTCGATTTAAATTCCAAATTCATTTAGATATGTGCTAAAATGGGTGATTTTATTCTTTTGGCCGTATTTCTATAGATTATTGTGTTTACAGTATTATTTAGGAAAAAGTAGAGCAAATTTGCCCTCAAGTCGGCCAGCCTTGCATTGCTTTTTAAGTGGTGAAGGTGCATGTTGGAATTTACTATTATATGTAGTTACTTTATCGACTCTTGGAGATACATTTTAGTTATACGGAGAAATTTCAGTAATTATAATATTATGCACAACATCAACTGAGTCGGGCAGAAAATACAGATATGCGCAGCGGTGCTGTTTAACTGAAATGTCTCTATTTTTGTAAGAGGAGCTTTGGTTGCCAAAAATCCTTATTTTAAATAAATGCCCAGGGTTAGCCGGCTAAGTTACATTAGTTACAACACCGTTACACCTTGTCTTCATAAGCTACATATGGTCCGATTCCGACTAAATCTTTCGTGCTGCTTTATGTATTTGCAAAGCCTGTTAAATAAAATGACGAATGCTATTTCGTATAACGCCAAAACAACCAATTTTAATTCCCACACTAACATACATGGTACATTGTATTGATTGATCAATAAACGTTTTTAGCCAAGACGACTCGGCCAAAAATATAATGTATGACTATAAACATTCTCCTAGTTACCAAAATTAATCTACAGATTAACTTTGCACTTAACATTACATGCGGGCAAATAAATAATTTTTTGCCTACGTAGGCTTTTGACTAAAAGGCTAAAGGCGCAGACTTTCGGTCTAGAGTACTTTGATTAAATTTTTAGACATACGGCGATTTACGATCCCACAACGGACTAAACGGGTAACTCAGGTCTATTAACCATGGTAATTTAATGACAGAAAAACGTAACATACGAAATACTCAGTTTTTATTTGAAAATATTCAGAATTTTGTCCAGATTAGACGAATATCATTCTCAATGGCGTCGCTTCCTAGAGGCATTAAATCAATCGAGTGAATTTTCGACAGTTCATCTATGTTATTCGAGCTATTATTAAATTCGATAATTTATTTGAAAGTTTTGACGGGTTGCTTCTTCTCTCCTTTTTATTTAAATAAAAAACTGATTATCTTCGAAAGCAAAGAGACCTAATCGACGGTATCAGTTGTCATTAGGACAAGAATAAAATTTAATTAACTTGTTATCCTTATTTCCCCATTATTCTCTTCTACAGGGCCGTATATAACTATATTTTATATATTTGTAGCCATGTTATCTTAGATTTTATGTATAATTAATTATGTGCACATTTGATATAAAGTATAAGAATGCGTGTTCTCTAGTGTACCTTGAACGACAGGGGCTGGCCGAGAAAAGCTTTATTTTCTCAAAGAATATGTGATTCCTATCGAATCTAAGACATTAGATTTGGATCGCAAGGTGGCGTAGTGTCTTGACGAACTAACAGTTCTCATCATTGAGAGATATTAAAAAAAAAAGTGGCACTCCTTGGAAGAATGGCGTCGCTAGGTAGCTGACACGACCTCCTTATATTTCTCTTTTTTGCCTTTTGAATGAAAAGAAAATAATTAAATGCTTCTGGCAACCTGGTACGATCATGGAGAAAAAAAAAAACTACAGAGCTAAAAGAAATCAACATAAAGTGAGAATCATTACGCCACGAGGATTTTCGAAGTGCAGCGTCGCCGGTGTCGGGATAGCGAATCTGCATAATTCAATTTACGCCGTTGGAGGAGATGGTCTCTATTCTAAAAGAAAGTGCGAGAGGGGCATCTTTCGAGGGCATCCTGGGAGGATGTTAAACACGAAGTAGAAATAGAGGAGATGAGGTTACGCTTAATGCGAGAATACGAAGTTCCGGGGTCCCTACGCACTAACACATAGACAGATACAGGTACCATCGCATTGCTGCTCCAGTGACTCCTATTGTCAGTGGCCGCGTAATACAACCACTGCCTTTATGGCTTTGAAGGCCTTATTATAAGCACAAACTTTCAATGATGTCGAAATAACGGAAAAGAATGGTTAAGCAACCTTTAGTTGCGAATAGGAAAGCAGTGATAACTATTGTAGGTTAACATTATTGTCTACCAAAACATTAATGTTTCTATGCTAGAAAACACGCTCATTTTAGATAATCTATTCGCTAAAATACAAGCAAACTACATATAGACTACTATATGGACACTATATGTTATTTTAGTTAGCGAATCTAGACGTTAGTACATTTAGATTATGACTAGATGCATCATCAGAGCAAAGCGACAGTCTCGACGAAACAAGGAAGGTTTATTTAAGAAGCAGAATATGACTAAGTATCGTTTTGGAATAGACATCTGAAACTAAAAAGTCGTGACATTTTTGAAAGATCTTTAGAAAGGCTTATACAGATATTCCTTCATGGAAAGTTTTTTCCGCTTCAAGTGTAAAAAGTGAAAAGAAACCGACTTACTGTGCTCTCTAGCTGATTATTTTAACCCAACGATAATTTTTTTGAGTTCCACTTTAATCAAGTAATGCACTACTCTAGCACACGTCTCAGCTAATACCAGCTAAGTTGCTGTTTTCTCTTATACTTGCAGTCGAATGTGCAATTTAGCGTACCCTCAGTTATTCCCCAAATGTGTAAAAAATAGGATTTATGGACGTTATTTGATGGTCATTTTTTAGAATATGTAAGTACCGACAAGACGACCCTTCGGTTGTCTGCCAAACGAAGCCTATGGATAGAGGGAGCAGTTTTGCGGTTATACACATATTTCCTCATTTTTGTTGGGCAGTGAAAGCAAACGTTCTCTGTTATTCTGTTATTTTTGTATTGTTCTTTCATCAGGAAAGGATACTTTAAAGCTTTCGTTTTTGCCCAGGACGAACAACTATGCAGAGTCGAAGGGGAACACGAAATGGAACAAACAAAACAAGCAAAGAATTTAAGATGAATATTAGTGGGGCTATGACCGGCAATACGGCAGCGGGTAGAAAAAAACTCGTTCACACAGGAGCCCAGGGCTCTGTTTTACGGTTCGGGCCAACCCCCACGCAAATAATCAACTATAGCTTATTAACGAGTAGTTGGTGGCTCGAATGTGGCTCGTAGAAGCTGCTTTAGATGGCAGGGACAGGGAAGACTATCGCTGGATAGTTGTGCAGTGAGAGAGTGCTGTTTTGTTTCATTTCGCGTAGCCTTTTGTCCATCTGTGCTGAAGGCTGTTGGTCTTTTTTACAGGCAAGGATGGGTGGCCAAACCCCTAACTAATTCCTCTCCGTAGAACTAGATACTTATTTATTTATTTGTTGGTGCTGTTTTTATGGGGCATCCGGTATTGTATGTGTCATGTTTGATTTCTTCATCTAGATACCTGCTATATCACCCTAGTGGTTTTTTGCAAAGACTCAATTTAGGTCCAAAGCTATTTGAAAACGAGAAGCAACACGCCGAAATAGTCATCTATGCAAAGGAGCGAGCCAGCTACTTTTTCGGAGTTAAGCTGTTATCATCAAAATAGCGTCCAGTTCCCTTTCAGCCGAATTTACTGCTTCGTCACTTGAAATACACTGACATGCAAGCGTTTTTTAACGACAGGTTTGTTTTTTGGATATGGCAAAAACCAAAGTAGCAGGCTTAATAAAGCGGAAGCTCCATTCAATATGCGCCTGGCTTATTACAACAAGAACTAAACGGAAGTAAATTACATCTTATTGAGATTGAGTGGGTTTAACGTGCCTTTCAGGGAACATGAAGGTATAACATGCTAAAGTTGGGATGCAAGTTATTTAAATTATAACATGAATATTGCATGTACGTTTGGTGTATATAAATATTTTCATTGTACCTAAATCGTAAAATATCGTGACAATTTGATTTTTGAGAACAAAAGCTCCCGCGTTCGACATCACGTCTGTAGGTGGCAAGCTGTTGGACACATTTGAATAGTTTCATGCCGCTGTTTCAGTGCTCACGCTGACGCCTGCCGATGGCTTCTGTTTGACCTTTGCTATTTAGGCCTATTCTTTCGTTAACCAGATCCATTATTTTCAATCGGCGCGAGCAACGCAACGCTTATTATTAGATTCTAGTTAGATTATTTCTTTGTTTCACCACTTGCAACTATTTATAAGGCGATCTTACCTTGAACTCTCCTTTTCCATATTCCTCCTTTTGCGAGGTTCGCTTTTTAAATACACCTTATATAAAACGTCGAGAATGATCAATGCTTTTAAATAGGCTCAACCGTCCAAGTCAAGCGGAGTGATTCAGCAAAAGTGTACATGCCAATTGCTCTCCAAGAATACGTCGACCTTTCGGAAAACTTACTTGTTGGTTAGCTATTTAAAACATAGCCTATTATCGTTGGCAGATCATAGTATATTAAGGTATCGGGGAAATATACGGACCGTGTCCCCAGGGGACAGAGTAGCTAATAATTGCATAGCCGTTTAATGAGTTCTTGTACAGGTCAGCATGTTAAAATAAGGATAAAGACGGAGGTCTTCAGCAACTATACAGAGTTCGCTTCTAACTAGTTCTTCATTTCGGGACGTTAAAACACTGTAAAACATTCCATCTGAAAATGCAGCGAACAGTGAACGTTAATCCATTTTTGGATTCACATAGTTCGGTGATTTTTTCAGGGAATTTAAAAATTATAGATAAGTATTATCTTTTTTTTTGTATCTGATTTCGAACTTGCTTTGTCTCTATAGTCTCCGGCGGTACGATTGCACGTTGCGGGACACAATAGTACCAATCACAATAAATTTACATATAATACCTAATTTTCAAATTAGATTTTTATCATTTTTCTCAATACTATTTTTTAATTTACTGTTCTTCATTAGGCAACTTATAGATCTATAAGGTTGTGAAAAAAACTCATTTGTAAAAGCACAGCCATGTTCTAAAGATGAGTTCGTTAAAATCGATTTTGAGTATGCATACTTTCTGCATATATAGTAGCAACAATATAAAGCACATAAACTACGCGTTTGCAGGGTGTTTACCCTACGTACACGTTACGCTTCGGGTCGATGATTAAATTCAGTTTCCAGAAATGACACATCACTTGATCTATTTCTTAGCTTTTTCGTAATTAAGATCCACCCGCAGCTCCCATAAAGATCGTTATCAAATAAGTGTATTTTCTAACAGCGTTTTACAATATAACGAACAAAGACTTAAATAGAATCAAGGATACAGTTGTATGCCCTACGAACAAGTCATAAGCTAAGTGCAAGCCGCGCTTCAATGGCGCCGCAAAGCCTCAATTATAAAGTCTGCATTGATTTTTTTTTGATTGATTTCGGCACGCTAAATTGCTACCAGCATAGGACATTTCGTGTTGACACAGAGTGTTTGTTAGTTAACTTATCTGTCGGGAACCGCAGAACTACAGTGCCACTAGAGTCGTTTATAAAAACAAGACGGCTATTGATTTACCTCTATATAAAAAAAACTAGTCTCACGAAAGACTAAACAGAAAGTTGTGGACTTTGTCTGGTAAGTGGTGTTAATGCAAATGCGATAGATAGATAGATAGATAGATAGATAGACTGATATAGCATGTCTCGAATAAGATATATCGCCGCAAGGATAAAAGATTAGATAGTATAAACAACATATACAACAATACAAATACTAATAGTTTTTGTCAATTATCTGTGCATATATCATAATAATTCGTGATATATTAGGTTGTCGAAGCGGCCTAAGAGATAATATGAATAAAATATATGCAAATATATATTACGATAAAGGCACTTATGCTGCGTAGGCCTATAAAGATTGTGCTGTTTATAGTTGAAAAACATTATTGCCTTGTTGATGATGACTCTGTCGCTTTGATCGACAAGTTATAGAAAAATTCATTGAGATCACTACAAAAAGCTGAGCAATATCCTACGGCCTAACAGCAAATAGTTCTCAGCCATTTGGGGAAATCTGGCTATAAAAAGAAGCTCGATGTTCGGGTGCCATATGAATTGACGCAAAAGCATTTGCTGATGCGAAACTTTAGAAGCGTAAGGAAACCGAGTCTTTTTTCAAGCGGTTGATTGCAGGCAACGAAATCTCACAGTAATAATGTGCGAATGAAAACAAAAAAAAGAAGGAAGAAAAAAGTGCTCCGCAATCTGTGACAAAGCCTAGAGTGAAACCAAAAATGGTAATGCTATGTGTTTAGTGGGTCTGGAAAGGGGTCATGCTTTGTAAGTTTTTACTGCTTGGTAAAACGGTTGATTCAGATTTCTATTGTCAACAACTAACAAGGTTGCAGCAGGCCATTGAAAAAAAATACTACTGAAAACAAAAAGCCTTTCACCACAACAATGGTGGACGATGCACTTTTTTAGTCAGCAAGCAACAACTGATACAATTTGGATAAAACATTTTAATGCGTCTTTCGTACAACCCAGATCCCGCATTGTCAGATTATCATCTGTTTTTTTTAAGGGCAGTTTTAAGGGGCAGATGTAAAAATTACTTGTCGTAATTTTCGCTCAAAGCCACAGAAGTTCTCTAGTGATGAGATTATGGTATTACCGGAACAATGGCAAAAAGTCATCGATCAAAATGTTGCGTATTTAGTCTGGCGATACCATTTCACAATATAAAAAAAATTGCTCCAATTTTAACCAAAACGATCAAACTTTTTCGATATAATATATTTATCTATATAGAATCTACAATAGGAAATAATAATATAAGCGTTTGTTGTAGAAATTACTTATGAGACATCAACAAGGCTATTTTTTAAATGACCCACTATCAAATACATGGTGAGCAGTTACATTCGAAAAACTGAGAAGTGAGGCACAGTCACCTCTTATGATCTTGGTAGATATCGGTAACTTAGTATGTGATCACGCAGCCTTGACCAAATATAATTATACTAAATACATTCTACACTTTGACCAGTTACCATGCAAGCAATTAAATGCACAGAATTACTTTTGCTGAGCATGAGGATTCAACATGGCTGTTCGGTCCGTGGTCCCCAACGAATCTGGAGGTAACGCTGGTCAAGAAGGGTCTTACGGTCATTGAACTAGAGGATAGTCTTTTTCACATGAAAAAAATACGTTGGAACTTGGTAAACATTGTTACTGGATGAATAGAATGGTGCTTTCTACATTAGGATTTCCGTCGCAACTTCAAGTGATCCATGAATCGCAACTGGGCGGAAAATATTTATTTACTAAATAATTTACTGAATCCTTTTTAACCCGAATAAGTTAACCTTTTTTGTTAAATATATTCCTTAAATTAAATGTCGTTAATACTTAATTGATAACCGAAATGATCAATAGGACGATTGTAGTTCAAAGGGTTTTAATAACATTGTATGCGCTCGATGCGCTGAAAAATTCAACACTTGAGTCATTCTTTATAATAGGTATTTTTTGTTTCTTTCCGTTACTATATATACATAAATAGTGGATTCCATTGACACAATAAAGCAAAATTAACATCGCGTTACACAGTTTACAAGCGTCATTTTCGCAGATGACCTTCGTACGCACAATGGTGACAAGAGAGGCATACCACAGTAGACAAAAAGTGTCATTTCCATAAAGAACTCTAAGAGCTTAGCAATATCAGAGCTCGCTGAAATTCATGAACTTATACTGTGTAAATGAAGGATCACAGAAAGCGCGAGAACACTACAGTCTTCACAAGCAATTTTGTGCAATAAATTCAGATATACTTCAAGATCGTTAACGTCCACGTGGGTGTTCACCTTCAGTGGATACACTCTATTTGGCGGAATATGTAACTGATAGATTCCAATAGACTTCAACAATGCTTAGACACGACTCATATCATGTCAATTAAAGAAGCAGTTTATCTAGAAAAGTTACTGTGAAGAACAGAAAGGAGGTCAACTTTCACATGGACCCTTTCTGTGGAGCACGTCCAAAGTATGATGGTGCATTTGAAAGTTAAAAAAAAATCCGAAGACAGAGACGTGAAGATTTGCCGGATAAAATCAAGCCGCCCAAACACAATTTCATATCACGTAGTTAATATTTATATTACTTACATTATAATTGAGCCGGAGGCATGTTTAGTAAATAGAGGGACGAAAATGTTATACAAGAATGTAGTCGACACTCAATTACTAGCACAAAAAAAAAGGTGATTTATTTCAACACCACCTCGTCCCGTTATAGCGGTGGAGACAGAATTGCCTAGGATGATTGTCACATGCCGTAAGGATTGGCCCTTACTATTAGCCATGCTGCATCCACGCAGCGTTTACATGTTCTCCGTGCAGCCCGATGTGGTAGGGCTTTCACATCTTTGTTCCAACGCCTCCCGACTGGCTACCTGCTTAGCGCATGCGCCCCATAAATGCAGTCCTGTTGCCTTTTTCGCATACTCATACAGACGCCCATCATTGAAGTACATTTCAGGCGTTTTCCTGGAACACTTCTAGTCCAGATCTGGCAACGTTCTATAATATATGGCTACTTGTTTCTCATATGGCGCACGTGCGGTTTCCCTTTTGCTTGTTCGTCAAACTTCTTTTCGCTCACACTAGTTCTTCGCGACCAAGCCCTCTCTTTTCTTAAGGCACAACGCAAAGGTTTCAACTGGTAGATAGTCTATTACCAGCCTCCAATTGACAGGGTAGTTCTGTATAATTTAGTGGCTGCGACGCGGCGCTTGTCCTACCTGACCTATAGAAGCGATTGTACCGCAAGATTTGGAAACCGGCTAATTGTCCGAGGATCAAGTCATGAACGAGGAAGCTACTGGTTGGATGGTCGTCATGGGCGTCAAGGCAGCTTAAAGCCAAATAGTCGTAGGGGGCTGGCCATTCTCGCGGCAACTGTTAGGATTGATAAAGGCGTTAGGTAATGGTCCAGGTAATCCTCGATGTTGAAGCCAGGAGCCAAAGTGGGGTCCCAAAGCGAATGACTAATGTCAGTTTAAAGAGCCTTGACCACCAAGGAAGACCTGGCGTGCGCTGTCGTATACCGTACGAAGTCACCAGATCAAGACCGTGAAGGTTCCAGGAAAGGAAAGGAAAGCGCCGATCATATAATACGCTGATAGGCGAAAGTACAAGGGCGCTCAGACAACTGAAGGACCGTGGCAACGACGCAGCATAACTAGCAGTGATGGCTGATTGTTACGGTTAAGAATATAAACAATAAACGGCTGCTAGTTTGGACGCGATTGAAGTATAAAAGCCCTAGCTGTTAGCCGATGTATTGTCAGTCTCCAATTAACGGTTTAGGCATTCAAAAATATAATACACGTGGACAAATTATATACGAATCTGATTTAATCATCTAACACTGGATATACTGACAAAGTTAAATACCGCGGATATAGTAAACATTTAACCCTTCTCGGACTTAAAATCAACACAATAATTTTTTTTTCTATCTGTAAAAGGAGGAAGTAGAAAGAGGCTCGTGGACAGAATTCATTAATACCTAATAGCATTTAGCCAGAGTTGTGCCAACGTAACAATATCAGCAGAGCACGTGATCGAAAATGATGATCCAACAGATTCCAATTCGACCGAAGTTTTTCGTTGAAAGTCTCACGCTGCTACCGCTGTGTGGCTATATTATATTTTACTTCGGTTTCTAATTAAATTGATAATAAATTTTCTGAGAGCTGCATATCTGCGTATTTTCATATATTCGTATACATGGAAGTTTATTTAAGGAAAGAAAAACAAAGCATAACACACAATGGCGAAACAGACTCTCCCTTAGGTTGCACTCGATGTTTGCGTCGGTGTAGCCAAGGGCTTGACCATTCTCAGTACGCTGACTCGTACGTGGAATTATTAAGTACGCGTGTTCCTGACGAACATAGCTGTTCCATATAAATACCAAATGGAAAGGAAAAGCTACCAAGCGAAGCCAGAGAGGAGAAACCACAAAATCTGAGAAGTCCGAGTGCTAACGCCAAACCCCAAAGAGGCCATCACCAACAGGCGACACGGATGCTTTGATATAACTCGACGAATATTCAGAGAGCACAAGTAGTTCCTCGTTGCTGACGTCATCTGTAGACCTAGGTTATATGCAAGTATCCAATGCTGTAGATTGTGACTTGGAATGTAGTCATATACACAGAAGTGGAGTAAACGGCTAAGCCACAGCTGAGCATACGTTGCTGGAGCAAAGGCTGCGTAGGGGTGAAGAATACAGGCATAGGGAAAACAAAGGCGCATGGAACAAGCACACAGGTCCTATGGTCAAGGGAGGGTTGAATACCGATCGCTGATCGATGGCTTCGTCTGTCTGTCGGTCCTCGTTCTAAGCGGTGATGCGTCAACCAACCAATCTGCGGCGGCATTCGCATTGTCTGGGCGTAGCCAGTCGAATGTGGGCGCCAGGTAACGTTGTGACTATTGTCTAAACTTATGGAGTTGCACACTTAACGGCAATAGAAGATGCGCTATAGGTAAAAGACTCCTGAAGTAGTCCAGTGAAGAAGCATAGATGTACGAGTACATACAGATGCGCTATGAAAAGCATAGCCGATGTCGTGATGTATCTTCGAGTCTAGAGCCAACTTTATAAAATAGTTTACAAGTAGTAATGCAACTGCATCAGTTTTTTTTTTTTGTATTTATTATTAGTTATGTTTGCAAGTTTCCCGCGGGCGGGATCATCGGTTGGATTGTGGAAAAAAAGTAGTCCCTTTTTTAGGACAAAGTGGAAGCAAGTATTTTTATATTTTAAACTTTTTCTAAAGTGAGCATGCGCCGTTTTGATCGGTAACTTTCTATGGTTTCTCGGCGAGAAATTGTAATTTCTACATTCTGTTATTCAAGCTAAGTTAACACTGTAAGGTAATCTACAAAGACTGAAGTAGATAATAGTCTCATCGCACAAGATTCGGGCTATATGTCGAATACGCTAAAATTTCTCATTCAACTTTTCTCAACGTTTGCCGGATGGCTAGAGATATATGTGATCTGGCATTGTCATAGAGCAGAAGGCGACGCTCCTTTCCGCTAGTTCTCACAGTGTTTCAATCTCACACAAAGTTTTGACAATGGCTCGTTCTAACATCGTTAGTTCTTGACAATAGAGGTTTATTAGACGAGAGCGACTCACAATCATATGAAACACATAGCATTAGCTTCTTTGACACCAGTCTGGGCCTTGCTACAGATTATCATGTATATTTTTTATATTTATTTTTTATTTGTACATCATTTTCATATCTGATCCGCTTTTGATCGTCCATGATAAACCGTTTTAGAGATGGTTCGTTTTCGTTGTTTTTATGAATTTTACAGATGAAGATACGATCGACTAAATTCTTTTGTAGTATCCGCGGATATTGAGTAGTCAGATTTCTTCAAATGGCTCAAAACCGCTTGTTGATCGATGGTCAGCTTTTTGACGATACCATAGCGGCTCACAACTTTCACAATCGTGATTTCAATCGTAATCGTTCAACTTTTTCGAGAAGCGCCCTACTTAGAAATATCGAAATTTCTAGAATAAAATCAACACAACCATCTTTAGGCCATTTCTTTCGATGGCGCATATTTAGTAGCTAATTTCTGCAGTAATTTTATTTATCTTCAAGGTGACTGTCCTTGGTACTTCCATTAAGAGTTTGGCTAGTGTTTCATAAAAGTCGAGGTTTAAGGTTTCTAGCATTTCCCTTATATTTTCTTTAACTATCCCAACCATTCTTCCGGTAGCGTTTGCGTTAAATAGATGGTATAGCGCAATGGAGTTTCAAAAAAGCCCTCTGCCTAGTGTAAAAAGATTTTGCCTGGCGACTGGCTAACCGTGATCTGTGGTCACATCCGCACCATGATGAAACGAGCAACGTTTATATATTTTTAATAATTTTCTGATACATACTTCAGCATCGGCTGATCTCATAAGAGGAACATCGACACATTTACTTGTGGCCTCGGGTCTAACCAGTAAGAATACTTATTACTAAGATCCCACCTGATCTGTGGAAATTCTACTCCACAGTATTAGCGCTTCCTTAAAAAGAGGAACTAGGATTTCGGTGAATTGGCTATGTGCTTTACATATGCAATGCAGTTCTCTCCAGCGGGATTCAGATCTATGTTTAATGTCGACCACCTGATGGTAAGCTGGCATAGACGCTTGCAGTCTAGCGTTCCGAACCTTATGATATCTGATATCGCATTGAAATACTTTTTCAGTCTCGTAGAAGCTACGACTCCTAGAGCAAACATGCTTTTGCCAGAAGCAGCAGTATTTAAGAGGGTAAACGATTTCCGTAATCTTCATACAGAACGAATCAATTATAAATACCATATTGTACCATGTCATGCTCTACAATGAAAGAGCATCCTGTGAGTGTTCAAGATTATCTGGTACTAAAGTAAACCTATGATCACATAAATAAATAAGCTTATAGAATCCATCTTGAAATGCTGCAGCCTTTCTGCTGTCGAACCGAGAGTACCGTGATTGCACGGAAGATACGCAGCAATACGACAGTTTGTCAAGTATCAATCAATATCGTTGTCCGATAAGGCCTGATGCTGCATAGATCATTTGTAAAACGTGTTTGCTCTCTAGCCACTCGTATAATAATCCAACCTAGCCTCTTTGTGAACAGGAGATATGCCTCGGAGCATTTCGTAATACCCTATGGGAGATCTTCCAGGCCCTTTTTATTATTATCTGCAGGCATGTACCTTTTTCATATATAATACAATTAGATAAATTTGCGAGGACAGTATTAATTGTTTTCTGTCAATTAAACGCCGATTCCATAGCCACGGAGAAACTTACGTGGCCCTATGTGAGGGTTAATGATGGAAAGCGTTTCCTACTTCTTGCACTTGTTAATGTAACTAGGCTGAGCGAAGATAACTTTAATTTGAACTCGGCTTTTGCTCCCTTTGCGTAGTCCAGTGTTGGACACGCAGGGCAGCAACTGATCATAACAGTGGTATTGACAGGTTTCAACTTGGGAGCTTAGCTATATCCCACAATCGGTATCTGAGTGTATGAAAATTGGCTGGAATGGCTCCTTCTAATATACACATACTCAACAGTGTCACAATTATTGCCGTTAAAATATTGCGTTACGTCGGTGGCACTTCATTTCCCACGTAATAACCTTGATTCTATCTGCACAAAAAAAATTTCACAAAAAAGAAATACTGCAATACAATATTTCGAACCCCGTAGTCAAGCGCCCAATATATTACGCAATGACTTATGCAGTCCTCGAATTGCTAGACTGTGGTCTACACGTCTAACCGAAGATGTTTATAAGACTATAATTTTACGTCCCGCAATTGCCTCCCGCCATTACGGTGGAATTCGCTTGAAAGCAGAGTTACTACACTATGCAACGACATTTTCAACCTCGTATACCTGAGTAACGGTATCATCAGGCAACTATTATAAGTTTTAAGGTTGAAAACATCTTAAAAGTGACAAAATTACAATACTTTGAGGCTGGGACGCCGAAATATCCGCTATGCATTTCTAAATTAACAAGACCTATGGCTATTGTTTAAAAATAATAATCTGACGAGAGCTCCTATAAGGCTAAAGTAAAAGTAAACGTTAAATATAGCATCTTTGGTGTAACGTATAGCCGACTTAGGAAAAGTTGTGTTGCATAACGAAACAACAAGTTTTTAATTATACCAATAAAGATAATAATAGATAAATGATTTACATATTTGTTGCCATTTTTACTAATTTTGATAATTATCAGTTGTAGGAATTAGGCAGCCTTCTGATTTGTTTAATTTTCGACTTCATAATGCACCTCATGTGTCCAAGGAACCTCTGTTCACCCTATATGTTCGATCCTCAGTGCAATATATTTTTTTTTCACTTCCTACTATTACCCATTCAGAAAAATGTATACTTTTAATTAAGAAAGAAAATAATAAGTTCATTTTATTTTTCAGTTTGAAATCCTTGACTAGAATTTGGTTAATGACAGTTTCAGATAAACTCGAAAATCACCTTCATTACACTTCAAAAGATAACATTGCTAATACACGAATAATAGTTAATATTGATAGTAGTAGTTATTATATTATCACATCATTTTAATTCATAGATAATGAGAACGTGGCGTGTAGTTTGGAAATAGGCTATAAAGAAGGACAAGCTCTATCTGCGCTGCATTTCAACACGGCCCTCGTTCGATGGCGTCTAAACATGTGTTGTATGCCTCATGTCTTGATAAGGGCTGGGGTAGTAGAGGGACTAGGATTATTCTCAATCAAATTTATATAGGTCACGCGTTTGAATTTGAAGTTCCGAAAATCGAGCGTGCACACCTTACCGTAGCGTCCAGAGTAAAAAGTTCTACGACATTTCAATCCAAAGAAATGTAAGATGAGTTTCTCGTATAAAATCGCCAAATTGGAAACCACGTAAAAATTTGGGAATGACGAGGTTTTTTTGTAGTGGCTTACATAAAGTTTCAATATCAATGCATACAGAAATAGTACCAATAATATGTAACGCTGTTCTAATTATCTCGTTTGTATAACGGTCGCCAACTACGAGAACAGACATGTCATCACCAAAATGCATTTATTGAACAGTTCGCGAGAGTGTGATACCGAGTACTCTTAAATCTACTAAATAAAAGCTCTTTAGATTCGCTCTCTGTCTCATCCTAAATTATACCTGACAACGTGAATATATATATGTAGAGAAGAGAAAAGTATAACTTCCCGTGAATTCACCATTTAAACTTCCAAGCTAACTTTTAATGCAGGTGAACTATTTTTTCAACACTCAGTGTATTTGACGGCAGGGCGCTTGACGCAAGTGAGTGCACATCAAGTTAAACTGTAGACATGGACAAATATGATATAACATAAACGTGAATTTTACAGTTACGAAGTTGACGAAAGAGCTAAACATAATTCGTATGTCCTTTTTGTGCTGAATTTGCGTGCAGTATTTAGAGATCCAATCAGAATATGACAGATGGTGTTTTTTGCATTGAGTTCTCAACAAATGTTACCTTGTGTATCACATTTGCCCCTCAGCTCCCGTGCTATGTGTAGCCCTACCTTTACCACAGGTAACATATACGCTCGATGCACTTCCACCCAGGCATGCAACCCAAAGCACAGAACATCTGTCGCCAGTCTGCCAATTCAACTCACTTTGGGACAATAGAGTACTTAAGAGAAATCCATAAATATTGTGCATAATATATAATACATAACACATATGGTTACATAAGCAAATAGATCTGCTTGAATTTCGAGTAGATTCGCGAGAAAAAGCGACATTGCTACCCCTGGCGACGGTAGAACGAGGAGTCGTTTTACTTTCATATCTGTTTTGCTACGATACCACTTTGTCTGCGCGGAATTTATTATCGATTTAAATTTTTCACTGTTTTATCACAATAAGAGTAATAATAAGCGTCATCATAATTAATATTATCAATACTGTTATTGCATTTGCATGCATATATACTTTTCTTAACTCGTACCTTCCAAACATGTATATTAGTACCTTTTCGATATAATGTATATAACTTAGGGACATTTGCAACTGGAACACGCAATCTATGCTCTTAGGATCCTCATTGTATTTTTAAACAAATAAATTTTTTCTTTAACTTAAATTCTACGTCGTAGAAGCTTCTACTTACTTCAAGCCCATATATATATATATATATATATATATATATATATATATATATGTCTTAAAAGGCCTAATATTTGGTTTTAAAT